>NW_027190235.1:0-47572 GCF_040958095.1 Procambarus clarkii | reverse complement strand
GTTGTCCTCCCTATTTGGAAACTAGGGCCTCTCAGGTCATTCCCCAAGGACTTCCGCCCTATTGCCCTCACGAGTTGTCTCCAAGCTCTTTTGAATGTATGGTTAACGTTCGTTTGATGTGGTTCTTAGAGCACTATCACCACCTCTCCCCTTCTCAATTTGGTTTTCGCAAGTGCCGCAGCACAACGGATATCCTGGTAAACTTGGAGGTCTATATTCGTACTGCTGTTCCTGCGAAGACCTCCGTTGTTGCCGTCCTTTTTGACCTGGAAAAGACTTAGACATTACCTGGCGGTATCATATTCTGTCTCAACTTCAATCTTTTGGCCTATGTGGGAATCTCCCTCTCTTCCTCCAGAGTTTCCTCTCTCGTCGTTCCTTTCGTGTGCAGCTTGGTTCCACTCTCTCTGCCTCTTTTAGGCAGTATGAGGGTGTACCCCAGGGTAGTGTTCTGAGCACTACTCTTTTTCTAGTTACCAAATTTTAAGTTTCTTTTTATACCCAACATATGCCAAGTACTGAAAGCGGCAGTGAGTCACATTTTGCACAAACTCCCCTGCAGTTTTCAAAATATTCCAAATATCCCAATTTCGAGGCCTGAGCCATATTTTGGAGCCAAATTCTGGCTCTCTGCACGTATTTGCAGTTTGATATTACGACTTTTTTATACCCAACATATGGGAAGTACTGAAAGCGGCGTTTGGTCACATTTGTCCCAAACCTCCCTGCAGTTTTCAAAATATCCAAAATATCCCAATTTCGAGGCGTGAGCCATATTTTGGAGCCAAATTCTGGCTCTCTGCACGTATTCGCAGTTTGAAATTACGACTTTTTTATACCCAACATATGCGAAGTACTGAAAGCGGCGTTTGGTCACATTTGTACCAAACCTCCCTGCAGTTTTCAAAATAACCCAAACATCCCAATATCGAGGCCTGAGCCATATTTTGGAGCCAAATTCTGGCTCTCTGCACGTATTCGAAGTTTGAAATTGCGACTTTTTTATACCCAACATATGCCAAGTATTGAAAGCGGCGTTTGGTCATATTTGTCCCAAATTGGGATGTTTGCAATATTTTGAAAACTGCAGGGGAGTTTGTGCAAAATGTGACTCACTGCCTCGTCCAGTACTTGGCATATGTTGGGTATAAAAAGTCGTAATATCAAACTGCGAATACGTGCAGAGAGCCAAAATTTGGCTCCAAAATATGGCTCAGGCCTCGAAATTGAGATATTTGAGATATTTTGAAAACTGCAAGGAAGTTTGGGACAAATGTGACCAAACGCCGCTTTCAGTACTTGGCATATGTTGGGTATAAAAAGTAGTAATATCGAAATGCGAATACGTGCAGAGAGCCAGAATTTGTCTATAAAATATAGCTCAGGCCTCGAAATTGGGATATTTGGGATATTTTGAAAACTGCAGGGAGGTTTGGGACAAATGTGACCAAACGCCGCTTTCAGTACTTGGCATATGTTGGGTATAAAAAGTAGTAATTTCAAACTGCGAATACATGCATAGAGCCAGAATTTGGCTCTAAAATATGGCTCAGGCCTCGAAATTGGGATGTTTGGGATATTTTAAAAACTGCGGGTGGGTTTGGGACAAATATGACCAAACGCCGCTTTCAGAACTTGGCAAATGTTGGGTATAAAAAGTCGTAATTTCAAAGTGCGAATACGTGCAGAGAGCCAGAATTTGGCTCCAAAATGTGAATCAGGCCATAAAATTGGGATGTTTGGGATATTTGGAAAACTGAAGGGGGGATTGGGCTAAATGTGACCAAACGCCGTTTTCAAGACTTGTCATATGTTGGGTATAAAAAAGTCGCAATTTTAAACTGCGAATATGTGCAGAGAGCCAGAATTTGGCTCCAAAATACGGCTCAGGCCTCGATATTGGGATATTTAGGGTATTTCAAAAACTGAAGGGGGGTTTGGGACAAATGTGACCAAACGCCGCATTCAGTACTTGGCATATGTTGGGTATAAAAAAGTCGAAATATCAAACTGCGAATACGTGCAGAGAGCCAAAATTTGGCTCCAAAATATGGCTCAGGCCTCGAAATTGAGATATTTGGGATATTTCAAAAACTGAAGGGGGGTTTGGGACAAATGTGACCAAACGCCGTTTTCAGTACATGGCATATGTTGGGTATAAAAAAGTCGTAATTTCAAACTGCGAATACGTGCAGAGAGCCAAAATTTGGCTCCAAAATATGGCTCAGTCCTTGAAACTGGGATGTTTGGGATATTTTGAAAACTGCAGGGGGGTTTGGGACAAATGTGACCAAACGCCGCTTTCAGTACTTGGCATATGTTGGGTATAAAATAGTCGATATTTCAAACTGCGAATACGTGCAGAGAGCCAGAAATTGTCTATAAAATATGGCTCAGGCCTCGAAATTGGGATATTTGGGATTTTTCGAAAACTGCAGGGGAGTTTGTGCAAAATGTGACTCACTGCCGCTTTCAGGACTTGGCATATGTTGGGTATAAAAAGTCATAATTTCAAACTGCGAATACGTGCAGTGAGCCATAATTTTGCTCATAAATATAGCTCAGGCCTCGAAATTGGGATGTTTGGGATATTTTGAAAACTGCAGGGGGGGTTTGGGACAAATGTGACCAAACGCCGCAGATCAGTACTTGGCATATGTTGGGTATAAAAAAGTTGAAATTTCAAACTGCGAATACGTGCAGAGAGCCAGAATTTGGCTCCAAAATATGGCTCAGGCCTCGAAATTGGGATATTTAGGATATTTCGAATACTGCAGGGGAGTTTGTTCGAAATGTGACTCACTGCCGCTTTCAGGACTCGGCATATGTTCTGTATAAAATGTCGTAATTTCAAACCGCGAATACGTGCATAGAGCCAGAATTTGGCTCCAAAATATTGCTGAGGCCTCGAAATTGGGATATTTGGGATATTTTGAAAACTGCGGGGGGGTTTGGGACAAATGTGACCAAACGCATTGGCATATGTTGGTTATAAAAAGTCGTAATTTTAAACTGCGAGTATGTGCAGAGAGCCAGAATTTTGCTCCAAAATATGGCTCAGGCCTCGAAATTGGGATGTTTGGGATATTTTGAAAACTGCGGGGGGGTTTGGGACAAATGTGACCAAACGCCGCTTTCAGTACTTGCCATATGTTGGGTATAAAAAAGTCGCAATTTCAAACTGCGAATACGTGCAGAAAGCCAGAATTTGGCTCCAAAATATGGCTCAGGCCTCGAAATTGGGATATTTGGGATATTTCGAAAACAGCAGGGGAGTTCGTGCAAAATGTGACTCGTGCCGCTTTCAGTACTTGGCATATGTTGGGTATAAAAAGTCGTAATATCGAAATGCCAATACGTGCAGAGAGCCAGAATTTGTCTATAAAATATAGCTCAGGCCTCAAAATTGGGATATTTGGGATATTTTGAAAACTGCAGGGAGGTTTGGGACAAATGTGACCAAACGCCGCTTTCAGTACTTGGCATATGTTGGGTATAAAAAACTCGAAATATCAAACTGCGAATACGTGCAGAGAGCCAAAATTTGGCTCCAAAATATGGCTCAGGCCTCGAAATTGAGATATTTGGGATATTTTGAAAACTGCAAGGAAGTTTGGGACAAATGTGACCAAACGCCGCTTTCAGTACTTGGCATATGTTGGGTATAAAAAGTCGGAATTTCAAACTGCGAATAAGTGCAGAGAGCCAGAATTTTGCTCCAAAATATGGCTCAGGCCTCGAAATTGGGATATTTTGGATATTTCGAAGACTGCAGGGGAGTTTGTGCAAAATGTGACTCAATGCCGCTCTCAGTACTTGGCATATGTTGGGTATAAAAAGTCGTAATATCGAAATGCGAATACGTGCAGAGAGCCAGAATTTGTCTATAAAATATAGCTCAGGCCTCAAAATTGGGATATTTGGGATATTTTGAAAACTGCAGGGAGGTTTGGGACAAATGTGACCAAACGCCGCTTTCAGTACTTGGCATATGTTGGGTATAAAAAGTAGTAATTTCAAACTGCGAATACATGCATAGAGCCAGAATTTGGCTCTAAAATATGGCTCAGGCCTCGAAATTGGGATATTTGGGATATTTTAAAAACTGCGGGTGGGTTTGGGACAAATATGACCAAACGCCGCTTTCAGAACTTGGCAAATGTTGGGTATAAAAAGTCGTAATTTCAAAGTGCGAATACGTGCAGAGAGCCAGAATTTGGCTCCAAAATGTGAATCAGGCCATAAAATTGGGATGTTTGGGATATTTGGAAAACTGAAGGGGGGATTGGGCTAAATGTGACCAAACGCCGTTTTCAAGACTTGTCATATGTTGGGTATAAAAAAGTCGCAATTTTAAACTGCGAATATGTGCAGAGAGCCAGAATTTGGCTCCAAAATACGGCTCAGGCCTCGATATTGGGATATTTAGGATATTTCAAAAACTGAAGGGGGGTTTGGGACAAATGTGACCAAACGCCGTTTTCAGTACATGGCATATGTTGGGTATAAAAAAGTCGTAATTTCAAACTGCGAATACGTGCAGAGAGCCAAAATTTGGCTCCAAAATATGGCTCAGTCCTTGAAACTGGGATGTTTGGGATATTTTGAAAACTGCAGGGGGGTTTGGGACAAATGTGACCAAACGCCGCTTTCAGTACTTGGCATATGTTGGGTATAAAATAGTCGATATTTCAAACTGCGAATACGTGCAGAGAGCCAGAAATTGTCTATAAAATATGGCTCAGGCCTCGAAATTGGGATATTTGGGATTTTTCGAAAACTGCAGGGGAGTTTGTGCAAAATGTGACTCACTGCCGCTTTCAGGACTTGGCATATGTTGGGTATAAAAAGTCATAATTTCAAACTGCGAATACGTGCAGTGAGCCATAATTTTGCTCATAAATATAGCTCAGGCCTCGAAATTGGGATGTTTGGGATATTTTGAAAACTGTAGGGGGGGTTTGGGACAAATGTGACCAAACGCCGCAGATCAGTACTTGGCATATGTTGGGTATAAAAAAGTTGAAATTTCAAACTGCGAATACGTGCAGAGAGCCAGAATTTGGCTCCAAAATATGGCTCAGGCCTCGAAATTGGGATATTTAGGATATTTCGAATACTGCAGGGGAGTTTGTTCGAAATGTGACTCACTGCCGCTTTCAGGACTCGGCATATGTTCTGTATAAAATGTCGTAATTTCAAACCGCGAATACGTGCATAGAGCCAGAATTTGGCTCCAAAATATTGCTGAGGCCTCGAAATTGGGATATTTGGGATATTTTGAAAACTGCGGGGGGGTTTGGGACAAATGTGACCAAACGCATTGGCATATGTTGGTTATAAAAAGTCGTAATTTTAAACTGCGAGTATGTGCAGAGAGCCAGAATTTTGCTCCAAAATATGGCTCAGGCCTCGAAATTGGGATGTTTGGGATATTTTGAAAACTGCGGGGGGGTTTGGGACAAATGTGACCAAACGCCGCTTTCAGTACTTGCCATATGTTGGGTATAAAAAAGTCGCAATTTCAAACTGCGAATACGTGCAGAAAGCCAGAATTTGGCTCCAAAATATGGCTCAGGCCTCGAAATTGGGATATTTGGGATATTTCGAAAACAGCAGGGATGTTCGTGCAAAATGTGACTCACTGCCGCTTTCAGTACTTGGCATATGTTGGGTATAAAAAGTCGTAATATCGAAATGCCAATACGTGCAGAGAGCCAGAATTTGTCTATAAAATATAGCTCAGGCCTCAAAATTGGGATATTTGGGATATTTTGAAAACTGCAGGGAGGTTTGGGACAAATGTGACCAAACGCCGCTTTCAGTACTTGGCATATGTTGGGTATAAAAAAGTCGCAATTTCAAACTGCGAATACGTGCAGAAAGCCAGAATTTGGCTCCAAAATATGGCTCAGGCCTCGAAATTGGGAAGTTTGGGATATTTTGAAAACTGCAGGAGAGTTTGTGCAAAATGTGGCTCACTGCCCCTTTCAGTACTTGGCATATGTTGGGTATAAAAAGTCGTAATTTAAAACTGCGAATACGTGCAGAGAGCCAGAATTTGGCTCCAAAATATGGTTCAGGCCTCAATATTGGGATGTTTGGGATATTTTGAAAACTGCAGGGAGGTTTGGGACAAATGTGACCATATGCCGCTTTCAGTACTTCGAATATGTTGGGTATAAAAAAGTCGCAATTTCAAAAAGCGAATAGGTGCAGAGAGCCAGAATTTGGCTCTAAAATATGGCTCAGGCCTCGAAATTGGGATGTTTGGGATATTTTGAAAACTGCAGGGGAGTTTGTGCAAAATGTGACTCACTGCCTCGTCCAGTACTTGGCATATGTTGGGTATAAAAAGTCGTAATATCAAACTGCGAATACGTGCAGAGAGCCAAAATTTGGCTCCAAAATATGGCTCAGGCCTCGAAATTGAGATATTTGAGATATTTTGAAAACTGCAAGGAAGTTTGGGACAAATGTGACCAAACGCCGCTTTCAGTACTTGGCATATGTTGGGTATAAAAAGTCGGAATTTCAAACTGCGAATAAGTGCAGAGAGCCAGAATTTTGCTCCAAAATATGGCTCAGGCCTCGAAATTGGGATATTTTGGATATTTCGAAGACTGCAGGGGAGTTTGTGCAAAATGTGACTCACTGCCGCTTTCAGTACTTGGCATATGTTGGGTATAAAAAGTAGTAATTTCAAACTGCGAATACATGCATAGAGCCAGAATTTGGCTCTAAAATATGGCTCAGGCCTCGAAATTGGGATGTTTGGGATATTTTAAAAACTGCGGGTGGGTTTGGGACAAATATGACCAAACGCCGCTTTCAGAACTTGGCAAATGTTGGGTATAAAAAGTCGTAATTTCAAAGTGCGAATACGTGCAGAGAGCCAGAATTTGGCTCCAAAATGTGAATCAGGCCATACAATTGGGATGTTTGGGATATTTGGAAAACTGAAGGGGGGATTGGGCTAAATGTGACCAAACGCCGTTTTCAAGACTTGTCATATGTTGGGTATAAAAAAGTCGCAATTTTAAACTGCGAATATGTGCAGAGAGCCAGAATTTGGCTCCAAAATACGGCTCAGGCCTCGATATTGGGATATTTAGGATATTTCAAAAATTGAAGGGGGGTTTGGGACAAATGTGACCAAACGCCGCATTCAGTACTTGGCATATGTTGGGAATAAAAAAGTCGAAATATCAAACTGCGAATACGTGCAGAGAGCCAAAATTTGGCTCCAAAATATGGCTCAGGCCTCGAAATTGAGATATTTGGGATATTTTGAAAACTGCAAGGAAGTTTGGGACAAATGTGACCAAACGCCGCTTTCAGTACTTGGCATATGTTGGGTATAAAAAGTCGGAATTTCAAACTGCGAATAAGTGCAGAGAGCCAGAATTTTGCTCCAAAATATGGCTCAGGCCTCGAAATTGGGATATTTTGGATATTTCGAAGACTGCAGGGGAGTTTGTGCAAAATGTGACTCACTGCCGCTTTCAGTACATGGCATATGTTGGGTATAAAAAAGTCGTAATTTCAAACTGCGAATACGTGCAGAGAGCCAAAATTTGGCTCCAAAATATGGCTCAGTCCTTGAAACTGGGATGTTTGGGATATTTTGAAAACTGCAGGGGGGTTTGGGACAAATGTGACCAAACGCCGCTTTCAGTACTTGGCATATGTTGGGTATAAAATAGTCGATATTTCAAACTGCGAATACGTGCAGAGAGCCAGAAATTGTCTATAAAATATGGCTCAGGCCTCGAAATTGGGATATTTGGGATTTTTCGAAAACAGCAGGGGAGTTCGTGCAAAATGTGACTCACTGCCGCTTTCAGTACTTGGCATATGTTGGTTATAAAAAGTCGTAATTTTAAACTGCGAGTATGTGCAGAGAGCCAGAATTTTGCTCCAAAATATGGCTCAGGCCTCGAAATTGGGATGTTTGGGATATTTTGAAAACTGCGGGGGGGTTTGGGACAAATGTGACCAAACGCCGCTTTCAGTACTTGCCATATGTTGGGTATAAAAAAGTCGCAATTTCAAACTGCGAATACGTGCAGAAAGCCAGAATTTGGCTCCAAAATATGGCTCAGGCCTCGAAATTGGGATATTTGGGATATTTCGAAAACAGCAGGGGAGTTCGTGCAAAATGTGACTCACTGCCGCTTTCAGTACTTGGCATATGTTGGGTATAAAAAGTCGTAATATCGAAATGCGAATACGTGCAGAGAGCCAGAATTTGTCTATAAAATATAGCTCAGGCCTCAAAATTGGGATATTTGGGATATTTTGAAAACTGCAGGGAGGTTTGGGACAAATGTGACCAAACGCCGCTTTCAGTACTTGGCATATGTTGGGTATAAAAAGTAGTAATTTCAAACTGCGAGTACGTGCAGAGAGCCAGAATTTGGGTCCAAAATATGGCTCAGGCTTCGAAATTGGGATATTTAGGATATTTCGAAAACTGCAGGGGAGTTTGTGCAAAATGTGACTCACTGCCACTTTCAGGACTTGGCAAATGTTGGGTATAAAAAGTCGTAATTTTAAACTGCGAATACATGCATAGAGCCAGAATTTGGCTCTAAAATATGGCTCAGGCCTCGAAATTGGGATGTTTGGTATATTTTAAAAACTGCGGGGAGGTTTGGGACAAATATGACCAAACGCCGCTTTCAGAACTTGGCAAATGTTGGGTATAAAAAGTCGTAATTTCAAAGTGCGAATACGTGCAGAGAGAGAGAATTTGGCTCCAAAATGTGAATCAGGCCATAAAATTGGGATGTTTGGGATATTTGGAAAACTGAAGGAGGGATTGGGCTAAATGTGACCAAACGCCGTTTTCAAGACTTGTCATATGTTGGGTATAAAAAAGTCGCAATTTTAAACTGCGAATATGTGCAGAGAGCCAGAATTTGGCTCCAAAATACGGCTCAGGCCTCGATATTGGGATATTTAGGATATTTCGAAAACTGAAGGGGGGTTTGGGACAAATGTGACCAAACGCCGCATTCAGTACTTGGCATATGTTGGGTATAAAAAAGTCGAAATTTCAAACTGCGAATACGTGCAGAGAGCCAGAATTTGGCTCCAAAATATGGCTCAGGCCTCGAAATTGGGATGTTTGGGATATTTTGAAAACTGCAGGGGAATTTGTGCAAAATGTGACTCACTGCCGCTTTAAGTACTTGGCATATGTTGGGTATAAAATGTCGTAATATCAAACTGCGAATACGTGCAGAGATCCAGAATTTGGCTCCAAAATATGGCTCAGGCCTCGAAATTGGAATGTTTGGGATATTTTGAAAACTGCAGGGTGGGTTTGGGACAAATGTGACCAAACGCCGTTTTCAGTACTTGGCATATGTTGGGTATAAAAAAGTCATAATTTCAAACTGCGAATACGTGCAGAGAGCCAAAATTTGGCTCCAAAATATGGCTCAGTCCTTGAAACTGGGATGTTTGGGATATTTTGAAAACTGCAGGGGGGTTTGGGACAAATGTGACCAAACGCCGCTTTCAGTACTTGGCATATGTTGGGTATAAAATAGTCGATATTTCAAACTGCGAATACGTGCAGAGAGCCAGAAATTGTCTATAAAATATGGCTCAGGCCTCGAAATTGGGATATTTGGGATTTTTCGAAAACTGCAGGGGAGTTTGTGCAAAATGTGACTCACTGCCGCTTTCAGGACTTGGCATATGTTGGGTATAAAAAGTAATAATTTCAAACTGCGAATACGTGCATAGAGCCAGAATTTGGCTCCAAAATATGGCTCAGGCCTCGAAATTGGGATGTTTGGGATATTTTGAAAACTGCGGGGGGGTTTGGGACAAATGTGACCAAACGCCGCTTTCAGTACTTGCCATATGTTGGGTATAAAAAAGTCGCAATTTCAAACTGCGAATACGTGCAGAAAGCCAGAATTTGGCTCCAAAATATGGCTCAGGCCTCGAAATTGGGATATTTGGGATATTTCGAAAACAGCAGGGAAGTTTGTGCAAAATGTGACTCACTGCCACTCACAGGACTTGGTATCTGTTGGGTATAAAAAGTCTTAATTTCTAACTGCGAATACGTGCATAGAGCCAGAATTTGGCTCCAAAATATGGCTCAGTCCTTGATATTGGGATTTTTGGGATATTTTGAAAACTGCAGGGAAGTTTGGGACAAATGTGACCAAACGCCGCTTTCAGTACTTGGCATATGTTGGGTATAAAAAGTCGTAATTTCAAACTGCGAATACGTGTAGAGAGCCTGAATTTGGCTCCAAAGAATGGCTCAGGCCTCGAAATTGGGATGTTTGGGATATTTTGAAAACTGCAGGGGGGATTGAGACAAATGTGACCAAACGCATTGGCATATGTTGGGTATAAAAAAGTCGTAATTTCAAAATGCAAATACGTGCATAGAGCCAGAATTTGGCTCCAAAATATGGCTCAGGCCTCGAAATTGAGATGTTTGGGATATTTTGAAAACTGCAGGGGGGATTGGGACAGATGTGACCAAACGCCGCTTTTAGTACTTGGCATATGTTGGGTATAAAAAGTCGTAATTTCAAACTGCGAATACGTGCAGAGAGCCAGACGTTGGCTCCAAAATATGACTCAGGCCTCGATATTGGGATGTTTGGGATATTTAGAAAACTGCAGGGAGGTTTGGGACAAATGTGACCAAACGCCGCTTTCAGCACTTGGCATATGTTGGGTATATAAAGCCATAATTTCAAACTGCGAATACGTGCAGAGAGCCAGAATTTGGCTCCAAAATATGGCTCAGGCCTCGAAATTGGGATGTTTGGGATATTTTGAAAACTGCAGGGGGGATTGAGACAAATGTGACCAAACGCATTGGCATATGTTGGGTATAAAAAATTCCTAATTTCAAAATGCGAATACGTGCAGAGAGCCAGAATTTGGCTCCAAAATATGGCTCAGGCCTCGAAATTGGGATGTTTGGGATATTTTGAAAACTGCACGGGGGGTTTGGGACAAATGTGACCAAACGGCGCTTTCAGTACTTGGCATATGTAAGGTATAAAAAAGTCGTAATTTCAAACTGCGAATACGTGCAGAGAGCCAGAATTTGGCTCCAAAATATGGCTCAGGCCTCGAAATTGGGATGTTTGGGATATTTTGAAAATTGCAGGTGGGATTGAGACAAATGTGACCAAACGCATTGGCATATGTTGGGTATAAAAAGTCGTAATTTTAAACTGCGAGTATGTGCAGAGAGCCAGAATTTGGCTCCAAAATATGGCTCAGGCCTCGAAATTGGGATATTTAGGATATTTCGAAAACTGCAGGGGAGTTTGTTCGAAATGTGACTCACTGCCGCTTTCAGGACTCGGCATATGTTGGGTATAAAATGTCGTAATTTCAAACCGCGAATACGTGCATAGAGCCAGAATTTGGCTCCAAAATATTGCTGAGGCCTCGAAATTGGGATGTTTGGTATATTTTGAAAACTGCAGGGGAGTTTGTTCGAAATGTGACTCACTGCCGCTTTCAGGACTCGGCATATATTGGGTATAAAATGTCGTAGTTTCAAACCGCGAATACGTGCAGAGAGCCAGCATTTTGCTCCAAAATATGGCTCAGGCCTCGAAATTGGGATATTTGGGATATTTTGAAAACTGCAGGGGGGATTGGGACATGTGACCAAACGCCGCTTTTAGTACTTGGCATATGTTGGGCATAAACAAGTCGCAATTTCAAACTGTGAATACGTGCAGAGAGCCAGCATTTTGCTCCAAAATATGGCTCAAGGCCTCGAAATTGGGATATTTGGGATATTTCGAAAACTGCAGGGGAGTTTGTGCAAAATGTGACTCTCTGCCGCTTTCAGGACTTGGCATATGTTGGGTATAAAAAGTCGTAATTTCAATCTTCGAATTCGTGCATAGAGCCAGAATTTGGCTCCAAAATTCTGGCTCAGGCTTCGAAATTGGGATGTTTGTATTATTTTGAAAACTGCAGGGAGGTTTCGGACAAATGTGACCAAACGCCGCTTTCAGTACTTGGCATATGTTGGGTATATAAAGTCGTAATTTCAAACTGCGAATACGTGCAGAGAGCCAGAATTTTGCTCCAAACTATGGGTCAGGCCTCGAAATTAGCATGTTTAGGATATTTTGAAAGTCGCAGGCAGGTTTGGGACAAATGTGTCCAAACACCGCTTTCAGTACTTGGCATTTGTTGGGTATAAAAAGTCATAATTTCAAACTGCGAATACGTGCTGAGAGCCAGAATTTGGCTCCAAAATATGGCTCAGGGCTCGAAATTGAGATGTTTAGGATATTTTGAAAAATGCAGGGGAGTTTAGCAAAATGAGAGTCACTGCCACTTTCAGTACTTGGCATATGTTGGGTATAAAAAAGTCGTAATTTCAAACTGCGAGTACGTGCAGAAAGCCAGAATTTGGCTCCAAAATATGGCTCGGGCCTCGAAATTGGGATATTTGGGATATTTTGAAAACTGCAGGGGGGTTTGGGACAAATATGACCAAACGCTGCTTTCAGAACTTGGCATAAGTTGGGTATAAAAAGTAATAATTTCAAACTGCGAATACGTGCAGAGAGCCAGAATTTGGCTACAAAATATGGCTCAGGCCTCGAAATTTGGATGTTTGGGATATTTTGAAAACTGCAGGGGAGTTTGTGCAAAATGTGACTAACTACCACTTTCAGTACTTGGCATATGTTGGGTATGAAAATCGAAATTTCAAACCGCGAACACGTGCAGAGAGCCAGAATTTTGCTCCAAAATATGGCTCAGGCCTCGAAATTGGGATATTTGGGATATTTTGAAAACTGCAGGGGGGTTTGTGCAAAATGTGACTCACTACCGCTTTCATTACTTGGCATATATTGGGTATAAAAAATCGTAATTTCAAACTGCGAATACGTGCAGAGAGCCAGAATTTGGCTCCAAAATGTGAATCAGGCCTTAAAATTGGGATGTTTGGGATATTTTGAAAACTGCAGGGGGGATTGCTCCAAATGTTACCAAACGCCGCTTTCAGTACTTGCCATATGTTGGGTATAAAAAAGTCGCAATTTCAAACTGCGAATACGTGCAGAAAGCCAGAATTTGGCTCCAAAATATGGCTCAGGCCTCGAAATTGGGATATTTGGGATATTTCGAAAACAGCAGGGAAGTTTGTGCAAAATGTGACTCACTGCCATTCTCAGGACTTGGTATATGTTGGGTATAAAAAGTCTTAATTTCAAACTGCGAATACGTGCATAGAGCCAGAATTTGGCTCCAAAATATGGCTCAGTCCTTGATATTGGGATTTTTGGGATATTTTGAAAACTGCAGGGAAGTTTGGGACAAATGTGACCAAACGCCGCTTTCAGTACTTGGCATATGTTGGGAATAAAAAGTCGTAATTTCAAAATGCGAATACATGCAGAGAGCCAGAATTTAGCTCCAAAATATGGCTCAGGCCTCGAAATTGGGATGTTTGGGATATTTTGAAAACTGCAGGGGGGATTGAGACAAATGTGACCAAACGCATTGGCATATGTTGGGTATAAAAAAGTCGTAATTTCAAAATGCGAATACGTGCATAGAGCCAGAATTTGGCTCCAAAATATGGCTCAGGCATCGAAATTGGGATGTTCGGGATATTTTGAAAACTGCAGGGAGGTTTGGGACAAATATGACCAAACGTCGCTTTCAGTACTTTGCATATGTTGGGTATATAAAACGGTAATTTCAAACTGCGAATACGTGCAGAGAGCCAGCATTTGGCTCCAAAATATGGCTCAGGCCTTAAAATTAGCATGTTTGGGATATTTTGAAAACTGCAGGGAGCTTTGGGACAAATGTGAGCAAACGCCGCTTTCAGTACTTGGCATAAGTTGGGTATAAAAAGTCGTAATTTCAAACTGCGAATACATGCAGAGAGCCAGAATTTGGCTCCAAAATATGGCTCAGGCCTTGAAATTGAGATGTTTGGGATATTTTGAAATCTGCAGGGGGGATTGGGACAGATGTGACCAAACGCCGCTTTTAGTACTTGGCATATGTTGGGTATAAAAAGTCGTAATTGCAAACTGCGAATACGTGCAGAGAGCCAAAATTTGGCTACAAAATATGGCTCAGGCCTCGAAATTGGGATGTTTGGGATATTTTGAAAACTGCAGGGGAGTTTGCGCAAAATGTGACTCACTGCCACTTTTAGTACTTGGCATATGTTGGGTATAAAAAGTCGTAATTTCAAACTGCGAATACGTGCAGAGAGCCAGACGTGTGCTCCAAAATATGACTCAGGCCTCGATATTGGGATGTTTGAGATATTTAGAAAACTGCAGGGAGGTTTGGGACAAATGTGACCAAACGCCGCTTGCAGTACTTGGCATATGTTGGGTATATAAAGCCATAATTTCAAACTGCGAATACGTGGAGAGAGCCAGAATTTGGCTCCAAAATATGGCTCAGGCCTCGAAATTGGGATGTTTGGGATATTTTGAAAACTGCAGGGGGGATTGAGATAAATGTGACCAAACGCATTGGCATATGTTGGGTTTAAAAAAGTCCTAATTTCAAAATGCGATTACGTGCAGAGAGCCAGAATTTGGCTCCAAAATATGGCTCAGGCCTCGAAATTGGGATATTTTGGATATTTCGAAAACTGCAGGGGAGTTTGTGCAAAATGTGACTCACTGCCGCTTTCAGGACTTGACATATGTTGGGTATAAAAATTCGTAATATCAATCTGCGAATACGTGCATAGAGCCAGAATTTGGCTCCAAAATATGGCTCAGGCCTCGAAATTGGGATGTTGGGGATATTTTGAAAACTGCTCGGGGGGTTTGGGACAAATGTGACCAAACGCCGCTTTCAGTACTTGGCATATGTAAGGTATAAAAAAGTCGTAATTTCAAACTGCGAATACGTGCAGAGAGCCAGAATTTGGCTCCAAAATATGGCTCAGGCCTCGAAATTGGGATGTTTGGGATATTTTGAAAATTGCAGGGGGGATTGAGACAAATGTGACCAAACGCATTGGCATATGGTGGGTATAAAAAGTCGTAATTTTAAACTGCGAGTATGTCCAGAGAGCCAGAATTTGGCTCCAAAATATGGCTCAGGCCTCGAAATTGGGATATTTAGGATATTTCGAAAACTGCAGGGGAGTTTGTTCGAAATGTGACTCACTGCCGCTTTCAGGACTCGGCATATGTTGTGTATAAAAATTCGTAATTTCAAACTGCGAATACGTGCTGAGAGCCAGAATTTTGCTCCAAAATATTGCTCAGGCCTCGAAATTAGGATGTTTGGGATATTTTGAAAACTGCGGGGGGGTTTGGGACAAATATGACCAAACGCCGCTTTCAGTACTTGGCATATGTTGTGTATAAAAATTCGTAATTTCAAACTGCGAATACGTGCTGAGAGCCAGAGTTTGGCTCCAAAATATAGCTCAGGCCTCGAAATAGGAATATTTGGGATATTTTGAAAACTGCAGGGGAGTTTCTGCAAAATGTGACTCTCTGCCTCTTTCAGTACTTGGCTTATGTTGGGTATAAAAAGTAGAAATTTCAAACTGCGAATACGTGCAGAGAGCCAGAATTTGACTCCAAAATATGGCTCAGGCCTCGAAATTGGGATGTTTGGGATATTTTGAAAACTGCAAGGGGAGTTTCTGCAAAATGTGACTCACTGCCTCTTTCAGTACTTGGCATATGTTGGGTATAAAAATTCGTAATTTCAAACTGCGAATATGTGCAGAGAGCCAGAATTAGGCTCCAAAATATGGCTCAGGCCTCGAAATTGGGATATTTGGGATATTTCGAAAACTGCAGGGGAGTTTGTGCAAAATGTGACTCACTCCCACTTTAAGGACTTGGCATATGTTGGGTATAAAAAGTCATAAATTCAATCTGCGAATACGTGCAGAGAGCCAGCATTTTGCTCGAAAATATGGCTCAGGCCTTGAAATTGAGATGTTTGGGATATTTTGAAAACTGCAGGGGGGATTGGGACAGATGTGACCAAACGCCGCTTTTAGTACTTGGCATATGTTGGGCATAAACAAGTCGCAATTTCAAACTGCGAATATGTGCAGAGAGCCAGAATTAGGCTCCAAAATATGGCTCAGGCCTCGAAATTGGGATATTTAGGATATTTCGAAAACTGCAGGGGAGTTTGTTCGAAATGTGACTCACTGCCGCTTTCAGGACTCGGCATATGTTGGGTATAAAATGTCGTAATTTCAAACCGCGAATACGTGCATAGAGCCAGAATTTGGCTCCAAAATATTGCTGAGGCCTCGAAATTGGGATGTTTGGGATATTTTGAAAACTGCAGGGGAGTTTGTTCGAAATGTGACTCACTGCCGCTTTCAGGACTCAACATATGTTGGGTATAAAAAGTCATAAATTCAATCTGCGAATACGTGCAGAGAGCCAGCATTTTGCTCCAAAATATGGCTCAGGCCTCGAAATTGGGATATTTTGAAAACTGCAGGGGGGATTGGGACAGATGTGACCAAACGCCGCTTTTAGTACTTGGCATATGTTGGGTATAAAAAGTCGTAATATCGAAATGCGAATACGTGCAGAGAGCCAGAATTTGTCTATAAAATATAGCTCAGGCCTCAAAATTGGGATATTTGGGATATTTTGAAAACTGCAGGGAGGTTTGGGACAAATGTGACCAAACGCCGCTTTCAGTACTTGGCATATGTTGGGTATAAAAAGTAGTAATTTCAAACTGCGAGTACGTGCAGAGACCCAGAATTTGGGTCCAAAATATGGCTCAGGCTTCGAAATTGGGATATTTAGGATATTTCGAAAACTGCAGGGGAGTTTGTGCAAAATGTGACTCACTGCCTCTTTCAGGACTTGGCAAATGTTGGGTATAAAAAGTCGTAATTTTAAACTGCGAATACATGCATAGAGCCAGAATTTGGCTCTAAAATATGGCTCAGGCCTCGAAATTGGGATGTTTGGTATATTTTAAAAACTGCGGGGAGGTTTGGGACAAATATGACTAAACGCCGCTTTCAGAACTTGGCAAATGTTGGGTATAAAAAGTCGTAATTTCAAAGTGCGAATACGTACAAGAGAGAGAATTTGGCTCCAAAATGTGAATCAGGCAATAAAATTGGGATGTTTGGGATATTTTGAAAACTGCAGGGGAGTTTGTTCGAAATGTGACTCACTGCCGCTTTCAGGACTCGGCATATGTTGGGTATAAAAAGTCATAAATTCAATCTGCGAATACGTGCAGAGAGCCAGCATTTTGCTCCAAAATATGGCTCAGGCCTCGATATTGGGATATTTAGGATATTTCGAAAACTGAAGGGGGGTTTGGGACAAATGTGACCAAACGCCGCATTCAGTACTTGGCATATGTTGGGTATAAAAAAGTCGAAATTTCAAACTGCGAATACGTGCAGAGAGCCAGAATTTGGCTCCAAAATATGGCTCAGGCCTCGAAATTGGGATGTTTGGGATATTTTGAAAACTGCAGGGGAATTTGTGCAAAATGTGACTCACTGCCGCTTTAAGTACTTGGCATATGTTGGGTATAAAATGTCGTAATATCAAACTGCGAATACGTGCAGAGATCCAGAATTTGGCTCCAAAATATGGCTCAGGCCTCGAAATTGGAATGTTTGGGATATTTTGAAAACTGCAGAGGAGTTTGTGCAAAATGTGACTCACTGCCTCTTTCAGTACTTGGCATATGTTGGGTATAAAAAGTCGTAATTTCAAACTGTGAATACGTGCAGAGAGCCAGAATTTGGCTCCAAAATCTGGCTCAGGCCTCGAAATTGGGATGTTTGGGATATTTTGAAAACTGAAGGGGGGATTGGGACAAATGTGACTAAACACCGCTTACAGTACTTGGCATATGTTGGGTATAAAAGAGTCGTTATTTCAAACTGTGAATAAGTGCAGAGAGCCAGAATTTGGCTCCAAAATATGGCTCAGGCCTCGAAATTGGGATATTTGGGATATTTTGAAAACTGCAGGGGAGTTTGTGCAAAATGTGGCTCACTGCCGCTTTCAGTACTTGGCATATGTTGGATATAAATAGTCGTAATATCAAACTGCGAATACGTGCAGAGAGCCAGAATTTGGCTATAAAATATAGCTCAGGCCTCGAAATTGGGATATTTGGGATATTTTGAAAACTGCAGGGAGGTTTGGGACAAATGTGACCAAATGCCGCTTTCAGTACTTGGCATATTTTGGGTATAAAAAGTCGTAATTTCAAACTGCGAATACGTGCAGAGAGCCTGAATTTGGCTCCAAAATATGACTCAGGCCTCAAAATTGGGATGTTTGGGATATTTTGAAAATGGCAGGGGGGATTGGGACAAATGTGACCAAACGGCGCATTCAGTACTTGGCATATGTTGGGTATAAAAAAGTCGTAATTTCAAACTGCGAATACGTGCAGAGAGCCAGAATTTGGCTCCAAAATATGGCTCAGGCCTCGAAATTGGGAAGTTTGGGATATTTTGAAAACTGCAGGGGAGTTTGTGCAAAATGTGGCTCACTGCCCCTTTCAGTACTTGGCATATGTTGGGTATAAAAAGTCGTAATTTAAAACTGCGAATACGTGCAGAGAGCCAGAATTTGGCTCCAAAATATGGTTCAGGCCTCAATATTGGGATGTTTGGGATATTTTGAAAACTGCAGGGAGGTTTGGGACAAATGTGACCATATGCCGCTTTCAGTACTTCGAATATGTTGGGTATAAAAAAGTCGCAATTTCAAAAAGCGAATAGGTGCAGAGAGCCAGAATTTGGCTCTAAAATATGGCTCAGGCCTCGAAATTGGGATGTTTGGGATATTTTGAAAACTGCAGGGGAGTTTGTGCAAAATGTGACTCACTGCCTCGTCCAGTACTTGGCATATGTTGGGTATAAAAAGTCGTAATATCAAACTGCGAATACGTGCAGAGAGCCAAAATTTGGCTCCAAAATATGGCTCAGGCCTCGAAATTGAGATATTTGAGATATTTTGAAAACTGCAAGGAAGTTTGGGACAAATGTGACCAAACGCCGCTTTCAGTACTTGGCATATGTTGGGTATAAAAAGTCGGAATTTCAAACTGCGAATAAGTGCAGAGAGCCAGAATTTGGCTCCAAAATATGGCTCAGGCCTCGAAATTGGGATATTTTGGATATTTCGAAGACTGCAGGGGAGTTTGTGCAAAATGTGACTCACTGCCGCTTTCAGTACATGGCATATGTTGGGTATAAAAAAGTCGTAATTTCAAACTGCGAATACGTGCAGAGAGCCAAAATTTGGCTCCAAAATATGGCTCAGTCCTTGAAACTGGGATGTTTGGGATATTTTGAAAACTGCAGGGGGGTTTGGGACAAATGTGACCAAACGCCGCTTTCAGTACTTGGCATATGTTGGGTATAAAATAGTCGATATTTCAAACTGCGAATACGTGCAGAGAGCCAGAAATTGTCTATAAAATATGGCTCAGGCCTCGAAATTGGGATATTTGGGATTTTTCGAAAACTGCAGGGGAGTTTGTGCAAAATGTGACTCACTGCCGCTTTCAGGACTTGGCATATGTTGGGTATAAAAAGTCATAATTTCAAACTGCGAATACGTGCAGTGAGCCATAATTTTGCTCAAAAATATAGCTCAGGCCTCGAAATTGGGATGTTTGGGATATTTTGAAAACTGCAGGGGGGGTTTGGGACAAATGTGACCAAACGCCGCAGATCAGTACTTGGCATATGTTGGGTATAAAAAAGTTGAAATTTCAAACTGCGAATACGTGCAGAGAGCCAGAATTTGGCTCCAAAATATTGCTGAGGCCTCGAAATTGGGATATTTGGGATATTTCGAAAACTGCGGGGGGGTTTGGGACAAATGTGACCAAACGCATTGGCATATATTGGTTATAAAAAGTCGTAATTTTAAACTGCGAGTATGTGCAGAGAGCCAGAATTTTGCTCCAAAATATGGCTCAGGCCTCGAAATTGGGATGTTTGGGATATTTTGAAAACTGCGGGGGGGTTTGGGACAAATGTGACCAAACGCCGCTTTCAGTACTTGCCATATGTTGGGTATAAACAAGTCGCAATTTCAAACTGCGAATACGTGCAGAAAGCCAGAATTTGGCTCCAAAATATGGCTCAGGCCTCGAAATTGGGATATTTGGGATATTTCGAAAACAGCAGGGGAGTTCGTGCAAAATGTGACTCACTGCCGCTTTCAGTACTTGGAATATGTTGGGTATAAAAAGTCGTAATATCGAAATGCGAATACGTGCAGAGAGCCAGAATTTGTCTATAAAATATAGCTCAGGCCTCAAAATTGGGATATTTGGGATATTTTGAAAACTGCAGGGAGGTTTGGGACAAATGTGACCAAACGCCGCTTTCAGTACTTGGCATATGTTGGGTATAAAAAGTCGTAATTTCAAACTGCGAGTACGTGCAGAGAGCCAGAATTTGGGTCCAAAATATGGCTCAGGCTTCGAAATTGGGATATTTAGGATATTTCGAAAACTGCAGGGGAGTTTGTGCAAAATGTGACTCACTGCCACTTTCAGGACTTGGCAAATGTTGGGTATAAAAAGTCGTAATTTTAAACTGCGAATACATGCATAGAGCCAGAATTTGGCTCTAAAATATGGCTCAGGCCTCGAAATTGGGATGTTTGGTATATTTTAAAAACTGCGGGGAGGTTTGGGACAAATATGACCAAACGCCGCTTTCAGAACTTGGCAAATGTTGGGTATAAAAAGTCGTAATTTCATAGTGCGAATACGTGCAGAGAGAGAGAGAATTTGGCTCCAAAATGTGAATCAGGCCATAAAATTGTGATGTTTGGGATATTTGGAAAACTGAAGGAGGGATTGGGCTAAATGTGACCAAACGCCGTTTTCAAGACTTGTCATATGTTGGGTATAAAAAAGTCGCAATTTTAAACTGCGAATATGTGCAGAGAGCCAGAATTTGGCTCCAAAATACGGCTCAGGCCTCGATATTGGGATATTTAGGATATTTCGAAAACTAAAGGGGGGTGTGGGACAAATGTGACCAAACGCCGCATTCAGTACTTGGCATATGTTGGGTATAAAAAAGTCGAAATTTCAAACTGCGAATACGTGCAGAGAGCCAGAATTTGGCTCCAAAATATGGCTCAGGCCTCGAAATTGGGATGTTTGGGATATTTTGAAAACTGCAGGGGAATTTGTGCAAAATGTGACTCACTGCCGCTTTAAGTACTTGGCATATGTTGGGTATAAAATGTCGTAATATCAAACTGCGAATACGTGCAGAGATCCAGAATTTGGCTCCAAAATATGGCTCAGGCCTCGAAATTGGAATGTTTGGGATATTTTGAAAACTGCAGGGTGGGTTTGGGACAAATGTGACCAAACGCCGTTTTCAGTACTTGGCATATGTTGGGTATAAAAAAGTCATAATTTCAAACTGCGAATACGTGCAGAGAGCCAAAATTTGGCTCCAAAATATGGCTCAGTCCTTGAAACTGGGATGTTTGGGATATTTTGAAAACTGCAGGGGGGTTTGGGACAAATGTGACCAAACGCCGCTTTCAGTACTTGGCATATGTTGGGTATAAAAAAGTCGAAATTTCAAACTGCGAATACGTGCAGAGAGCCAGAATTTGGCTCCAAAATATGGCTCAGGCCTCGAAATTGGGATATTTAGGATATTTCGAAAACTGCAGGGGAGTTTGTTCGAAATGTGACTCACTGCCGCTTTCAGGACTCGGCATATGTTCTGTATAAAATGTCGTAATTTCAAACCGCGAATACGTGCATAGAGCCAGAATTTGGCTCCAAAATATTGCTGAGGCCTCGAAATTGGGATATTTGGGATATTTCGAGAACTGCGGGGGGGTTTGGGACAAATGTGACCAAACGCATTGGCATATGTTGGGTATAAAAATTCGTAATTTTAAACTGCGAGTATGTGTAGAGAGCCAGAATTTTGCTCCAAAATATGGCTCAGGCCTCGAAATTGGGATGTTTGGGATATTTTGAAAACTGCGGGGGGGTTTGGGACAAATGTGACCAAACGCCGCTTTCAGTACTTGCCATATGTTGGGTATAAAAAAGTCGCAATTTCAAACTGCGAATACGTGCAGAAAGCCAGAATTTGGCTCCAAAATATGGCTCAGGCCTCGAAATTGGGATATTTGGGATATTTCGAAAACAGCAGGGAAGTTTGTGCAAAATGTGACTCACTGCCACTCACAGGACTTGGTATATGTTGGGTATAAAAAGTCTTAATTTCAAACTGCGAATACGTGCATAGAGCCAGAATTTGGCTCCGAAATATGGCTCAGGCCTCGAAATTGGGATGTTTGGGATATTTTGAAAACTGCAGGGGGGATTGAGACAAATGTGACCAAACGCATTGGCATATGTTGGGTATAAAAAAGTCGTAATTTCAAAATGCAAATACGTGCATAGAGCCAGAATTTGGCTCCAAAATATGGCTCAGGCCTCGAAATTGAGATGTTTGGGATATTTTGAAAACTGCAGGGGGGATTGGGACAGATGTGACCAAACGCCGCTTTTAGTACTTGGCATATGTTGGGTATAAAAAGTCGTAATTTCAAACTGCGAATACGTGCAGAGAGCCAGACGTTGGCTCCAAAATATGACTCAGGCCTCGATATTGGGATGTTTGGGATATTTAGAAAACTGCAGGGAGGTTTGGGACAAATGTGACCAAACGCCGCTTTCAGCACTTGGCATATGTTGGGTATATAAAGCCATAATTTCAAACTGCGAATACGTGCAGAGAGCCAGAATTTGGCTCCAAAATATGGCTCAGGCCTCGAAATTGGGATGTTTGGGATATTTTGAAAACTGCAGGGGGGATTGAGACAAATGTGACCAAACGCATTGGCATATGTTGGGTATAAAAAATTCCTAATTTCAAAATGCGAATACGTGCAGAGAGCCAGAATTTGGCTCCAAAATATGGCTCAGGCCTCGAAATTGGGATGTTTGGGATATTTTGAAAACTGCACGGGGGGTTTGGGACAAATGTGACCAAACGGCGCTTTCAGTACTTGGCATATGTAAGGTATAAAAAAGTCGTAATTTCAAACTGCGAATACGTGCAGAGAGCCAGAATTTGGCTCCAAAATATGGCTCAGGCCTCGAAATTGGGATGTTTGGGATATTTTGAAAATTGCAGGTGGGATTGAGACAAATGTGACCAAACGCATTGGCATATGTTGGGTATAAAAAGTCGTAATTTTAAACTGCGAGTATGTGCAGAGAGCCAGAATTTGGCTCCAAAATATGGCTCAGGCCTCGAAATTGGGATACTTAGGATATTTCGAAAACTGCAGGGGAGTTTGTTCGAAATGTGACTCACTGCCGCTTTCAGGACTCGGCATATGTTGGGTATAAAATGTCGTAATTTCAAACCGCGAATACGTGCATAGAGCCAGAATTTTTCTCCAAAATATTGCTGAGGCCTCGAAATTGGGATGTTTCCGATATTTTGAAAACTGCAGGGGAGTTTGTTCGAAATGTGACTCACTGCCGCTTTCAGGACTCGGCATATGTTGGGTATAAAAAGTCATAAATTCAATCTGCGAATACGTGCAGAGAGCCAGCATTTTGCTCCAAAATATGGCTCAGGCCTCGAAATTGGGATATTTGGGATATTTTGAAAACTGCAGGGGGGATTGGGACAGATGTGACCAAACGCCGCTTTTAGTACTTGGCATATGTTGGGCATAAACAAGTCGCAATTTCAAACTGTGAATACGTGCAGAGAGCCAGCATTTTGCTACAAAATATGGCTCAGGCCTCGAAATTGGGATATTTGGGATATTTCGAAAACTGCAGGGGAGTTTGTGCAAAATGTGACTCTCTGCCGCTTTCAGGACTTGGCATATGTTGGGTATAAAAAGTCGTAATTTCAATCTTTGAATTCGTGCATAGAGCCAGAATTTGGCTCCAAATTCTGGCTCAGGCCTCGAAATTGGGATGTTTGTATTATTTCGAAAACTGCAGTGAGGTTTGGGACAAATGTGACCAAACGCCGCTTTCAGTACTTGGCATATGTTGGGTATATAAAGTCGTAATTTCAAACTGCGAATACGTGCAGAGAGCCAGAATTTTGCTCCAAACTATGGGTCAGGCCTCGAAATTAGCATGTTTAGGATATTTTGAAAGTCGCAGGCAGGTTTGGGACAAATGTGTCCAAACACCGCTTTCAGTACTTGGCATTTGTTGGGTATAAAAAGTCATAATTTCAAACTGCGAATACGTGCTGAGAGCCAGAATTTGGCTCCAAAATATGGCTCAGGGCTCGAAATTGAGATGTTTAGGATATTTTGAAAAATGCAGGGGAGTTTAGCAAAATGAGAGTCACTGCCACTTTCAGTACTTGGCATATGTTGGGTATAAAAAAGTCGTAATTTCAAACTGCGAGTACGTGCAGAAAGCCAGAATTTGGCTCCAAAATATGGCTCGGGCCTCGAAATTGGGATATTTGGGATATTTTGAAAACTGCAGGGGGGTTTGGGACAAATATGACCAAACGCTTCTTTCAGAACTTGGCATAAGTTGGGTATAAAAAGTCATAATTTCAAACTGCGAATACGTGCAGAGAGCCAGAATTTGGCTACAAAATATGGCTCAGGCCTCGAAATTTGGATGTTTGGGATATTTTGAAAACTGCAGGGGAGTTTGTGCAAAATGTGACTAACTACCACTTTCAGTACTTGGCATATGTTGGGTATGAAAATCGAAATTTCAAACCGCGAACACGTGCAGAGAGCCAGAATTTTGCTCCAAAATATGGCTCAGGCCTCGAAATTGGGATATTTGGGATATTTTGAAAACTGCAGGGGGGATTGGGACAGATGTGACCAAACGCCGCTTTTAGTACTTGGCATATGTTGGGCATAAACAAGTCGCAATTTCAAACTGCGAATACGTGCAGAGAGCCAGAATTTGGCTCCAAAATGTGAATCAGGCCTTAAAATTGGGATGTTTGGGATATTTTGAAAACTGCAGGGGGGATTGCTCCAAATGTTACCAAACGCCGCTTTCAGTACTTGCCATATGTTGGGTATAAAAAAGTCGCAATTTCAAACTGCGAATACGTGCAGAAAGCCAGAATTTGGCTCCAAAATATGGCTCAGGCCTCGAAATTGGGATATTTGGGATATTTCGAAAACAGCAGGGAAGTTTGTGCAAAATGTGACTCACTACCGCTTTCATTACTTGGCATATATTGGGTATAAAAAATCGTAATTTCAAACTGCGAATACGTGCAGAGAGCCAGAATTTGGCTCCAAAATGTGAATCAGGCCTTAAAATTGGGATGTTTGGGATATTTTGAAAACTGCAGGGGGGATTGCTCCAAATGTTACCAAACGCCGCTTTCAGTACTTGCCATATGTTGGGTATAAAAAAGTCGCAATTTCAAACTGCGAATACGTGCAGAAAGCCAGAATTTGGCTCCAAAATATGGCTCAGGCCTCGAAATTGGGATATTTGGGATATTTCGAAAACAGCAGGGAAGTTTGTGCAAAATGTGACTCACTGCCATTCTCAGGACTTGGTATATGTTGGGTATAAAAAGTCTTAATTTCAAACTGCGAATACGTGCATAGAGCCAGAATTTGGCTCCAAAATATGGCTCAGTCCTTGATATTGGGATTTTTGGGATATTTTGAAAACTGCAGGGAAGTTTGGGACAAATGTGACCAAACGCCGCTTTCAGTACTTGGCATATGTTGGGTATATAAAACCGTAATTTCAAACTGCGAATACGTGCAGAGAGCCAGCATTTGGCTCCAAAATATGGCTCAGGCCTTGAAATTGAGATGTTTGGGATATTTTGAAAACTGCAGGGGGGATTGGGACAGATGTGACCAAACGCCGCTTTTAGTACTTGGCATATGTTGGGCATAAACAAGTCGCAATTTCAAACTGCGAATATGTGCAGAGAGCCAGAATTAGGCTCCAAAATATGGCTCAGGCCTCGAAATTGGGATATTTAGGATATTTCGAAAACTGCAGGGGAGTTTGTTCGAAATGTGACTCACTGCCGCTTTCAGGACTCGGCATATGTTGGGTATAAAATGTCGTAATTTCAAACCGCGAATACGTGCATAGAGCCAGAATTTGGCTCCAAAATATTGCTGAGGCCTCGAAATTGGGATGTTTGGGATATTTTGAAAACTGCAGGGGAGTTTGTTCGAAATGTGACTCACTGCCGCTTTCAGGACTCGGCATATGTTGGGTATAAAAAGTCATAAATTCAATCTGCGAATACGTGCAGAGAGCCAGCATTTTGCTCCAAAATATGGCTCAGACCTCGAAATTGGGATATTTGGGATATTTTGAAAACTGCAGGGGGGATTGGGACAGATGTGACCAAACGCCACTTTTAGTACTTGGCATATGTTGGGCATAAACAAGTCGCAATTTCAAACTGTGAATACGTGCAGAGAGCCAGCATTTTGCTCCAAAATATGGCTCAGGCCTCGAAATTGGGATATTTGGGATATTTCGAAAACTGCAGGGGAGTTTGTGCAAAATGTGACTCTCTGCCGCTTTCAGGACTTGGCATATGTTGGGTATAAAAAGTCGTAATTTCAATCTTCGAATTCGTGCATAGAGCCAGAATTTGGCTCCAAAATTCTGGCTCAGGCCTCGAAATTGGGATGTTTGTATTATTTTGAAAACTGCAGGGAGGTTTCGGACAAATGTGACCAAACGCCGCTTTCAGTACTTGGCATATGTTGGGTATATAAAGTCGTAATTTCAAACTGCGAATACGTGCAGAGAGCCAGAATTTTGCTCCAAACTATGGGTCAGGCCTCGAAATTAGCATGTTTAGGATATTTTGAAAGTCGCAGGCAGGTTTGGGACAAATGTGTCCAAACACCGCTTTCAGTACTTGGCATTTGTTGGGTATAAAAAGTCATAATTTCAAACTGCGAATACGTGCTGAGAGCCAGAATTTGGCTCCAAAATATGGCTCAGGGCTCGAAATTGAGATGTTTAGGATATTTTGAAAAATGCAGGGGAGTTTAGCAAAATGAGAGTCACTGCCACTTTCAGTACTTGGCATATGTTGGGTATAAAAAAGTCGTAATTTCAAACTGCGAGTACGTGCAGAAAGCCAGAATTTGGCTCCAAAATATGGCTCGGGCCTCGAAATTGGGATATTTGGGATATTTTGAAAACTGCAGGGGGGTTTGGGACAAATATGACCAAACGCTGCTTTCAGAACTTGGCATAAGTTGGGTATAAAAAGTCATAATTTCAAACTGCGAATACGTGCAGAGAGCCAGAATTTGGCTACAAAATATGGCTCAGGCCTCGAAATTTGGATGTTTGGGATATTTTGAAAACTGCAGGGGAGTTTGTGCAAAATGTGACTAACTACCACTTTCAGTACTTGGCATATGTTGGGTATGAAAATCGAAATTTCAAACCGCGAACACGTGCAGAGAGCCAGAATTTTGCTCCAAAATATGGCTCAGGCCTCGAAATTGGGATATTTGGGATATTTTGAAAACTGCAGGGGGGTTTGTTCAAAATGTGACTCACTACCGCTTTCATTACTTGGCATATATTGGGTATAAAAAATCGTAATTTCAAACTGCAAATACGTGCAGAGAGCCAGAATTTGGCTCCAAAATGTGAATCAGGCCTTAAAATTGGGATGTTTGGGATATTTTGAAAACTGCAGGGGGGATTGCTCCAAATGTTACCAAACGCCGCTTTCAGTACTTGCCATATGTTGGGTATAAAAAAGTCGCAATTTCAAACTGCGAATACGTGCAGAAAGCCAGAATTTGGCTCCAAAATATGGCTCAGGCCTCGAAATTGGGATATTTGGGATATTTCGAAAACAGCAGGGAAGTTTGTGCAAAATGTGACTCACTGCCATTCTCAGGACTTGGTATATGTTGGGTATAAAAAGTCTTAATTTCAAACTGCGAATACGTGCATAGAGCCAGAATTTGGCTCCAAAATATGGCTCAGTCCTTGATATTGGGATTTTTGGGATATTTTGAAAACTGCAGGGAAGTTTGGGACAAATGTGACCAAACGCCGCTTTCAGTATTTGGCATATGTTGGGTATAAAAAGTCGTAATTTCAAACTGCGAATACGTGCAGAGAGCCTGAATTTGGCTCCAAAGAATGGCTCAGGCCTCGAAATTGGGATGTTTGGGATATTTTGAAAACTGCAGGGGGGATTGAGACAAATGTGACCAAACGCATTGGCATATGTTGGGTATAAAAAAGTCGTAATTTCAAAATGCGAATACGTGCATAGAGCCAGAATTTGGCTCCAAAATATGGCTCAGGCATCGAAATTGGGATGTTCGGGATATTTTGAAAACTGCAGGGAGGTTTGGGACAAATATGACCAAACGTCGCTTTCAGTACTTTGCATATGTTGGGTATATAAAACCGTAATTTCAAACTGCGAATACGTGCAGAGAGCCAGCATTTGGCTCCAAAATATGGCTCAGGCCTTAAAATTAGCATGTTTGGGATATTTTGAAAACTGCAGGGAGCTTTGGGACAAATGTGAGCAAACGCCGCTTTCAGTACTTGGCATAAGTTGGGTATAAAAAGTCGTAATTTCAAACTGCGAATACATGCAGAGAGCCAGAATTTGGCTCCAAAATATGGCTCAGGCCTTGAAATTGAGATGTTTGGGATATTTTGAAATCTGCAGGGGGGATTGGGACAGATGTGACCAAACGCCGCTTTTAGTACTTGGCATATGTTGGGTATAAAAAGTCGTAATTGCAAACTGCGAATACGTGCAGAGAGCCAAAATTTGGCTACAAAATATGGCTCAGGCCTCGAAATTGGGATGTTTGGGATATTTTGAAAACTGCAGGGGAGTTTGCGCAAAATGTGACTCACTGCCACTTTTAGTACTTGGCATATGTTGGGTATAAAAAGTCGTAATTTCAAACTGCGAATACGTGCAGAGAGCCAGACGTGTGCTCCAAAATATGACTCAGGCCTCGATATTGGGATGTTTGAGATATTTAGAAAACTGCAGGGAGGTTTGGGACAAATGTGACCAAACGCAGCTTGCAGTACTTGGCATATGTTGGGTATATAAAGCCATAATTTCAAACTGCGAATACGTGGAGAGAGCCAGAATTTGGCTCCAAAATATGGCTCAGGCCTCGAAATTGGGATGTTTGGGATATTTTGAAAACTGCAGGGGGGATTGAGATAAATGTGACCAAACGCATTGGCATATGTTGGGTTTAAAAAAGTCCTAATTTCAAAATGCGATTACGTGCAGAGAGCCAGAATTTGGCTCCAAAATATGGCTCAGGCCTCGAAATTGGGATATTTTGGATATTTCGAAAACTGCAGGGGAGTTTGTGCAAAATGTGACTCACTGCCGCTTTCAGGACTTGCCATATGTTGGGTATAAAAATTCGTAATATCAATCTGCGAATACGTGCATAGAGCCAGAATTTGGCTCCAAAATATGGCTCAGGCCTCGAAATTGGGATGTTTGGGATATTTTGAAAACTGCTCGGGGGGTTTGGGACAAATGTGACCAAACGCCGCTTTCAGTACTTGGCATATGTAAGGTATAAAAAAGTCGTAATTTCAAACTGCGAATACGTGCAGAGAGCCAGAATTTGGCTCCAAAATATGGCTCAGGCCTCGAAATTGGGATGTTTGGGATATTTTGAAAATTGCAGGGGGGATTGAGACAAATGTGACCAAACGCATTGGCATATGGTGGGTATAAAAAGTCGTAATTTTAAACTGCGAGTATGTCCAGAGAGCCAAAATTTGGCTCCAAAATATGGCTCAGGCCTCGAAATTGGGATATTTAGGATATTTCGAAAACTGCAGGGGAGTTTGTTCGAAATGTGACTCACTGCCGCTTTCAGGACTCGGCATATGTTGGGTATAAAATGTCGTAATTTCAAACCGCGAATACGTGCATAGAGCCAGAATTTGGCTCCAAAATATTGCTGAGGCCTCGAAATTGGGATGTTTGGGATATTTTGAAAACTGCAGGGGGGGATTGGGACAAATGTGACCAAACGCCGCTTTCAGTACTTGGCATATGTTGTGTATAAAAATTCGTAATTTCAAACTGCGAATACGTGCTGAGAGCCAGAATTTTGCTCCAAAATATTGCTCAGGCCTCGAAATTAGGATGTTTGGGATATTTTGAAAACTGCGGGGGGGTTTGGGACAAATATGACCAAACGCCGCTTTCAGTACTTGGCATATGTTGTGTATAAAAATTCGTAATTTCAAACTGCGAATACGTGCTTAGAGCCAGAGTTTGGCTCCAAAATATAGCTCAGGCCTCGAAATAGGAATATTTGGGATATTTTGAAAACTGCAGGGGAGTTTCTGCAAAATGTGACTCTCTGCCTCTTTCAGTACTTGGCTTATGTTGGGTATAAAAAGTAGAAATTTCAAACTGCGAATACGTGCAGAGAGCCAGAATTTGACTCCAAAATATGGCTCAGGCCTCGAAATTGGGATGTTTGGGATATTTTGAAAACTGCAAGGGGAGTTTCTGCAAAATGTGACTCACTGCCTCTTTCAGTACTTGGCATATGTTGGGTATAAAAATTCGTAATTTCAAACTGCGAATATGTGCAGAGAGCCAGAATTAGGCTCCAAAATATGGCTCAGGCCTCGAAATTGGGATATTTGGGATATTTCGAAAACTGCAGGGGAGTTTGTGCAAAATGTGACTCACTCCCACTTTAAGGACTTGGCATATGTTGGGTATAAAAAGTCATAAATTCAATCTGCGAATACGTGCAGAGAGCCAGCATTTTGCTCGAAAATATGGCTCAGGCCTTGAAATTGAGATGTTTGGGATATTTTGAAAACTGCAGGGGGGATTGGGACAGATGTGACCAAACGCCGCTTTTAGTACTTGGCATATGTTGGGCATAAACAAGTCGCAATTTCAAACTGCGAATATGTGCAGAGAGCCAGAATTAGGCTCCAAAACATGGCTAAGGCCTCGAAATTGGAATATTTGGGATATTTCGAAAACTGCAGGGGAGTTTGTGCAATATGTGACTCACTGCCGCTTTCAGGACTTGGCATATGTTGGGTATATAAAGTCGTAATTTCAAACTGCGAATACGTGCAGAGAGCCAGAATTTTGCTCCAAACTATGGGTCAGGCCTCGAAATTAGCATGTTTAGGATATTTTGAAAGTCGCAGGCAGGTTTGGGACAAATGTGTCCAAACACCGCTTTCAGTACTTGGCATTTGTTGGGTATAAAAAGTCATAATTTCAAACTGCGAATACGTGCTGAGAGCCAGAATTTGGCTCCAAAATATGGCTCAGGGCTCGAAATTGAGATGTTTAGGATATTTTGAAAAATGCAGGGGAGTTTAGCAAAATGAGAGTCACTGCCACTTTCAGTACTTGGCATATGTTGGGTATAAAAAAATCGTAATTTCAAACTGCGAGTACGTGCAGAAAGCCAGAATTTGGCTCCAAAATATGGCTCGGGCCTCGAAATTGGGATATTTGGGATATTTTGAAAACTGCAGGGGGGTTTGGGACAAATATGACCAAACGCTGCTTTCAGAACTTGGCATAAGTTGGGTATAAAAAGTCATAATTTCAAACTGCGAATACGTGCAGAGAGCCAGAATTTGGCTACAAAATATGGCTCAGGCCTCGAAATTTGGATGTTTGGGATATTTTGAAAACTGCAGGGGAGTTTGTGCAAAATGTGACTAACTACCACTTTCAGTACTTGGCATATGTTGGGTATGAAAATCGAAATTTCAAACCGCGAACACGTGCAGAGAGCCAGAATTTTGCTCCAAAATATGGCTCAGGCCTCGAAATTGGGATATTTGGGATATTTTGAAAACTGCAGGGGGGTTTGTGCAAAATGTGACTCACTACCGCTTTCATTACTTGGCATATATTGGGTATAAAAAATCGTAATTTCAAACTGCAAATACGTGCAGAGAGCCAGAATTTGGCTCCAAAATGTGAATCAGGCCTTAAAATTGGGATGTTTGGGATATTTTGAAAACTGCAGGGGGGATTGCTCCAAATGTTACCAAACGCCGCTTTCAGTACTTGCCATATGTTGGGTATAAAAAAGTCGCAATTTCAAACTGCGAATACGTGCAGAAAGCCAGAATTTGGCTCCAAAATATGGCTCAGGCCTCGAAATTGGGATATTTGGGATATTTCGAAAACAGCAGGGAAGTTTGTGCAAAATGTGACTCACTGCCATTCTCAGGACTTGGTATATGTTGGGTATAAAAAGTCTTAATTTCAAACTGCGAATACGTGCATAGAGCCAGAATTTGGCTCCAAAATATGGCTCAGTCCTTGATATTGGGATTTTTGGGATATTTTGAAAACTGCAGGGAAGTTTGGGACAAATGTGACCAAACGCCGCTTTCAGTATTTGGCATATGTTGGGTATAAAAAGTCGTAATTTCAAACTGCGAATACGTGCAGAGAGCCTGAATTTGGCTCCAAAGAATGGCTCAGGCATCGAAATTGGGATGTTCGGGATATTTTGAAAACTGCAGGGGGGATTGAGACAAATGTGACCAAACGCATTGGCATATGTTGGGTATAAAAAAGTCGTAATTTCAAAATGCGAATACGTGCATAGAGCCAGAATTTGGCTCCAAAATATGGCTCAGGCATCGAAATTGGGATGTTCGGGATATTTTGAAAACTGCAGGGAGGTTTGGGACAAATATAACCAAACGTCGCTTTCAGTACTTTGCATATGTTGGGTATATAAAACCGTAATTTCAAACTGCGAATACGTGCAGAGAGCCAGCATTTGGCTCCAAAATATGGCTCAGGCCTTAAAATTAGCATGTTTGGGATATTTTGAAAACTGCAGGGAGCTTTGGGACAAATGTGAGCAAACGCCGCTTTCAGTACTTGGCATAAGTTGGGTATAAAAAGTCGTAATTTCAAACTGCGAATACATGCAGAGAGCCAGAATTTGGCTCCAAAATATGGCTCAGGCCTTGAAATTGAGATGTTTGGGATATTTTGAAATCTGCAGGGGGGATTGGGACAGATGTGACCAAACGCCGCTTTTAGTACTTGGCATATGTTGGGTATAAAAAGTCGTAATTGCAAACTGCGAATACGTGCAGAGAGCCAAAATTTGGCTACAAAATATGGCTCAGGCCTCGAAATTGGGATGTTTGGGATATTTTGAAAACTGCAGGGGAGTTTGCGCAAAATGTGACTCACTGCCACTTTTAGTACTTGGCATATGTTGGGTATAAAAAGTCGTAATTTCAAACTGCGAATACGTGCAGAGAGCCAGACGTGTGCTCCAAAATATGACTCAGGCCTCGATATTGGGATGTTTGAGATATTTAGAAAACTGCAGGGAGGTTTGGGACAAATGTGACCAAACGCCGCTTGCAGTACTTGGCATATGTTGGGTATATAAAGCCATAATTTCAAACTGCGAATACGTGGAGAGAGCCAGAATTTGGCTCCAAAATATGGCTCAGGCCTCGAAATTGGGATGTTTGGGATATTTTGAAAACTGCAGGGGGGATTGAGATAAATGTGACCAAACGCATTGGCATATGTTGGGTTTAAAAAAGTCCTAATTTCAAAATGCGATTACGTGCAGAGAGCCAGAATTTGGCTCCAAAATATGGCTCAGGCCTCGAAATTGGGATATTTTGGATATTTCGAAAACTGCAGGGGAGTTTGTGCAAAATGTGACTCACTGCCGCTTTCAGGACTTGCCATATGTTGGGTATAAAAATTCGTAATATCAATCTGCGAATACGTGCATAGAGCCAGAATTTGGCTCCAAAATATGGCTCAGGCCTCGAAATTGGGATGTTTGGGATATTTTGAAAACTGCTCGGGGGGTTTGGGACAAATGTGACCAAACGCCGCTTTCAGTACTTGGCATATGTAAGGTATAAAAAAGTCGTAATTTCAAACTGCGAATACGTGCAGAGAGCCAGAATTTGGCTCCAAAATATGGCTCAGGCCTCGAAATTGGGATGTTTGGGATATTTTGAAAATTGCAGGGGGGATTGAGACAAATGTGACCAAACGCATTGGCATATGGTGGGTATAAAAAGTCGTAATTTTAAACTGCGAGTATGTCCAGAGAGCCAAAATTTGGCTCCAAAATATGGCTCAGGCCTCGAAATTGGGATATTTAGGATATTTCGAAAACTGCAGGGGAGTTTGTTCGAAATGTGACTCACTGCCGCTTTCAGGACTCGGCATATGTTGGGTATAAAATGTCGTAATTTCAAACCGCGAATACGTGCATAGAGCCAGAATTTGGCTCCAAAATATTGCTGAGGCCTCGAAATTGGGATGTTTGGGATATTTTGAAAACTGCAGGGGGGGATTGGGACAAATGTGACCAAACGCCGCTTTCAGTACTTGGCATATGTTGTGTATAAAAATTCGTAATTTCAAACTGCGAATACGTGCTGAGAGCCAGAATTTTGCTCCAAAATATTGCTCAGGCCTCGAAATTAGGATGTTTGGGATATTTTGAAAACTGCGGGGGGGTTTGGGACAAATATGACCAAACGCCGCTTTCAGTACTTGGCATATGTTGTGTATAAAAATTCGTAATTTCAAACTGCGAATACGTGCTGAGAGCCAGAGTTTGGCTCCAAAATATAGCTCAGGCCTCGAAATAGGAATATTTGGGATATTTTGAAAACTGCAGGGGAGTTTCTGCAAAATGTGACTCTCTGCCTCTTTCAGTACTTGGCTTATGTTGGGTATAAAAAGTAGAAATTTCAAACTGCGAATACGTGCAGAGAGCCAGAATTTGACTCCAAAATATGGCTCAGGCCTCGAAATTGGGATGTTTGGGATATTTTGAAAACTGCAGGGGAGTTTGTGCAAAATGTGACTCACTCCCACTTTAAGGACTTGGCATATGTTGGGTATAAAAAGTCATAAATTCAATCTGCGAATACGTGCAGAGAGCCAGCATTTTGCTCGAAAATATGGCTCAGGCCTTGAAATTGAGATGTTTGGGATATTTTGAAAACTGCAGGGGGGATTGGGACAGATGTGACCAAACGCCGCTTTTAGTACTTGGCATATGTTGGGCATAAACAAGTCGCAATTTCAAACTGCGAATATGAGCAGAGAGCCAGAATTAGGCTCCAAAACATGGCTAAGGCCTCGAAATTGGAATATTTGGGATATTTCGAAAACTGCAGGGGAGTTTGTGCAATATGTGACTCACTGCCGCTTTCAGGACTTGGCATATGTTGGGTATATAAAGTCGTAATTTCAAACTGCGAATACGTGCAGAGAGCCAGAATTTTGCTCCAAACTATGGGTCAGGCCTCGAAATTACCATGTTTAGGATATTTTGAAAGTTGCAGGGAGGTTTAGGACAAATGTGTCCAAACACCGCTTTCAGTACTTGGCATTTGTTGGGTATAAAAAGTCATAATTTCAAACTGCGAATACGAGCTGAGAGCCAGAATTTGGCTCCAAAATATGGCTCAGGGCTCGAAATTGAGATGTTTAGGATATTTTGAAAAATGCAGGGGAGTTTAGCAAAATGTGAGTCACTGCCACTTTCAGTACTTGGCATATGTTGGGTATAAAAAAGTCGTAATTTCAAACTGCGAGTACGTGCAGAAAGCCAGAATTTGGCTCGAAAATATGGCTCAGGCCTCGAAATTGGGATATTTGGGATATTTTGAAAACTGCAGGGGAGTTTGTGCAAAATGTGACTCACTGCCGCTTTCAGGACTTGGCATATGTTGGGTATAAAAATTCGTAATATCAATCTGCGAATACGTGCATAGAGCCAGAATTTGGCTCCAAAATATGGTTTAGGCCTCGAAGTTGGGATGTTTGGGATATTTTGAAAACTGCAGGATAGTTTGTGCTAAATGTGACTCACTGCCGCTTTCAGTACTTGGCATATGTTGGGTATAAAAATCGTAATATCAAACTTCGAATACTTGCAGAGAGCGAAAATTTGGTTCCAAAATAAGACTCAAGCCTCGAAATTGGGATATTGGGGATATTTTGAAAACTGCAGGGGAGTTTGTGCAAAATGTGACTCGCTGCTGCTTTCAGTACCTGGAATATGTTGGGTATAAAAAGTCGTAATTTCAAACTGCGAATACGTGCAGAGAGCCAGAATTTGGCTTCAAAATATTTCTCAGGCCTCGAAATTAGCATGTTTGGGATATTTTGAAAACTGCAGGGAGGTTTGGGACGAATGTGACCAAATGCCGCTTTCAGTACTTGGCATATGTTGAGTATAAAATTTGCAATTAAAAACTGCTAATACGTGCAGAGACCCAGAATTTGGCTCCAAATTATGGTTCAGGCCTCGAAATTGGGATGTTTGGGATATTTCGAAAACTGCAGGGGAGTTTGTGGGAGATGTGACTCACTGCCGCTTTCAGGACTTGGCATATGTTGGGTATAAAAAGTCGAAATTTTAATCTGCGAATACGTGCATAGAGCCAGAATTTGACTCCAAAATATGGCTCAGGCCTTGAAATTGGGATGTTTGGGATATTCTGAAAACTGCAGGGAGGTTTGGGACAAAAGTGACGAAACGCCGCTTTCAGTACTTGGCATATGTTGGGTATATAAATTCATAATTTCAAACTGCGAATACGTGCAGAGAGCCAGAATTTGGCTCCAAAATATAGCTCAGGCCTCGAAATTAGGATATTTGGGATATTTCGAAAACTGCAGGGGAGTTTGTGCAAAATGTGACTCACTGCCGCTTTCAGTACTTGGCATATGTTGGGTACAAAAATCGTAATATCAAACTGCGAATACGTGCATAGAGCCAGAATTTGGCTCCAAAATATGGCTCATGCCTCGAAATTGGGATGTTTTGGATATTTTGAAAACTGCAGGGAGGTTTGGGACAAATGTGACCAAACGCCACTTTCAGTACTTGGCATATGTTGGGTATAAAAAGTCGTAATTTCAATCTGTGTATACGTGCAGAGAGCCAGAATTTGGCTCCAAAATATGGCTCAGGCCTCAAAATAGGGATATTTAGTATATTTCGAAAAATGCAGTGGAGTTTGTGCGAAATGTGACTCACTGCCGCTTTCAGGGCTTGGCATATGTTGGGTATAAAATATCGTAATTTCAAACCTCGAATACGTGCATAGAGCCAGAATTTGGCTCCAAAATATGGCTCAGGCCTCGAAATTGGGATGTTTGGGATATTTCGAAAACTGCTGGGGAGTTTGCGAATACGTGCAGAGAGCCAGAATTTGGCTCAAAAATATGGCTCAGGCCTCAAAATTGGGATATTTATGATATTTCGAAAATTGCAGGGGAGTTTGTGCAAAATGTGACTCACTGCCGCTTTCAGTACTTGGCATATGTTGGGTATAAAAATCGTAATATCAAACTGCGAATACGTGCAGAGAGCCAGAATTTGGCTCAAAAATATGGCTGAGGCCTCGATATTGTGATGTTTGGGATATTTTGAAAACTGCAGGGAGGTTTGGGACAAATGTAACCAAACGCCGCTTTCAGTACTTGGCATATGTTGGGTATAAAAAAGTTGTAGTTTCAAACTGCGAATACGTGCAGAGAGCCAGAATTTGGCTCCAAAATATAGCTCAGGCCTCGAAATTAGGATATTTGGGATATTTCGAAAACTGCAGGGGAGTTTGTGCAAAATGTGACTCACTGCCGCTTTCAGTACTTTTCATATGTTGGGTATAAAAATCGTAATATCAAACTGCGAATACGTGCATAGAGCCAGAATTTGTCTCCAAAATATGGCTCATGCCTCGAAATATGGATGTTTGGGATATTTTGAAAACTGCAGGGAGGTTTGGGACAAATGTGACCAAACGCCACTTTCAGTACTTGGCATATGTTGGGTATAAAAAATTCGTAATTTCAAACTGTGTATACGTGCAGAGAGCCAGAATTTGGCTCCAAAATATGGCTCAGGCCTCAAAATAGGGATATTTAGTATATTTCGAAAAATGCAGTGGAGTTTGTGCGAAATGTGACTCACTGCCGCTTTCAGGGCTTGGCATATGTTGGGTATAAAAATCGTAATATCAAACTGCGAATACGTGCAGAGAGCCAGAATTTGGCTCCAAAATATGGCTGAGGCCTCGATATTGTGATGTTTGGGATATTTTGAAAACTGCAGGGAGGTTTGGGACAAATGTAACCAAACGCCGCTTTCAGTACTTGGCATATGTTGGGTATAAAAAAGTTGTAGTTTCAAACTGCGAATACGTGCAGAGAGCCAGAATTTGGCTCCAAAATATAGCTCAGGCCTCGAAATTAGGATATTTGGGATATTTCGAAAACTGCAGGGGAGTTTGTGCAAAATGTGACTCACTGCCGCTTTCAGTACTTGGCATATGTTGGGTATAAAAATCGTAATATCAAACCACGAATACGTGCATAGAGCCAGAATTGGCTCCAAAATTTGGCTCAGGCCTCGAAATAGGGATGTTTGGGATATTTTGAAAACCACACGGGGGGGGGGTTGGGACAAATGTGACCAAACGCCGCGTTTAGTACTTGGCATATGTTGGGCATAAAAAAGTCGTAATTTCAAACAGCGAATACGTGCAGAGAGCCAGCATTTGGCTCCAAAATATGGCTCAGTCCTCGAAATTGGGATATTTGGGATATTTCGAAAACTGCAGGGGAGTTTGTGCGAAATGTGACTCTGCCGCTTTCAAGACTTGGCATATGTTGGGTATAAAATGTCGTAATTTCAAACCGCGAATACGTGCATAGAGCCAGAATTTGGCTCCAAAATATGGCTCAGGCCTCGAAATTGGGATGTTTGGGATATTTTGAAAACTGCAGGGGGGTTTGGGACAAATGTTACCAAACGCCGCTTTCAGTACTTGGCATATATTGGGTATAAAAAATTCGTAATTTCAAACTGCGAATACGTGCAGAGAGCCAGAGTTTGGCCCAAAATATGGCTCAGGTCTCGAAATTGGGATATTTGGGATATTTTGAAAACTGCAGGGGGGTTTGGGACAAATTTGACCAGAAGCCGCTTTCAGAACTTTGCATATGTTGGGTATAAAAAGTCCTAATTTCAAACTGCGAATACGTGCAGAGTGCTTGAATTTGGCTCCAAAATATGGCTCAGGCCTCGAAATTGGGATGTTTGGGATATTTTGAAACTGCAGGGAGGTTTGGGACAAATGTAACCAAACGCCACTTTCAGTACTTGGCATATGTTGGGTATATAAAGTCGTAATTTCAAACTGCGAATACGTGCAGAGAGCCAGAATTTTGCTCCAAAATATGGATCAGGCCTCAATATTGGGATATTTGGGATATTTCGAAAACTGCAGGGGAGTTTGTGTGAAATGTGACTCACTGCCGCTTTCAGGGCTTGGCATATGTTATGTATAAAATATCGTAATTTCAAACCGCGAATACGTGCATAGAGCCAGAATTTGGCTCCATAATATTGCTCAGGCCTCGAAATTGGGATGTTTGGGATATTTTGAAAACTGCAGGGGGGGGGGGGTTTGGGACAAATGTGACCAAACACCGCTTTCAGTACGTGGCATATGTTGGGCATAAAAAAGTCGTAATTTCAAACTGTGAATACGTGCAGAGAGCCAGAATTTGGCTCCCAAATATTGCTCAGGCCTCGAAATTGGGATATTTGGGATATTTTGAAAACTGCAGTGCAGTTTGTGTGAAATGTGTCTCACTGCCGCTTTTAGGACTTGGCATATGTTGGGTATAAAATCGTAATATTAAACTGCGAATACTTGGAGAGAGCCAGAATTTGGCTCCATAATATGGCTCAGGCCTCGATATTGGGATATTTGGGATATTTCGAAAACTGCAGGGGAGTTTGTACAAAATTTGACTCACTGCCGCTTTCAGGACTTGGCATATGTTGGGTATAAAAAGTCGTAATTTCAAACTGCGAATACGTGCATAGAGCCAGAATTTGGCTGAAAAATATTGCTCTGTCCTCGAAATTGGGATGTTTGGGATATTTTGAAAACTGCAGGGGGGTTTGGGACCAAAGAGACGAAACGCCGCTTTCAGAACTTGGCATATGTTGCGTATAAAAAGTTACAATTTCAAACTGCGAATACGTGCAGAGAGCTTGAATTTGGCTCCAAAATATGGCTCAGGCCTCGAAAGTGGGATGTTTGGGATATTTTGAAAACTGCAGGGGAGTTTGTGCAAAATGTGACTCACTGCTGCTTTCAGTACTTGGCATATGTTGGGTATAAAAAGTCGTAATTTCAAACTGCGAATACGTGCAGAGAGCCAGAATTTGGCTCGAAAATATTGCTCAGGCCTCGAAATTGGGATATTTGGGATATTTCGAAAACTGCAGGGGAGTTTGTGCGAAATGTGACTCACTGCCGGTTTCAGGACTTGGCATATGTTGGGTATAAAATATCGTAATTTCAAGCCTCGAATACGTGCATAGAGCCAGAATTTGGCTCCAAAATATGGCTCAGTCCTCGAAATTGGGGTATTTGGGATATTTCGAAAACTGCAGGGGAGTTTGTGCGAAATGTGACTCTCTGCCGCTTTCAAGACTTGGCATATGTTGGGTATAAAATGTCGTAATTTCAAACCGTGAATACGTGCATAGAGCCAGAATTTGGCTCCAAAATATGGCTCAGGCCTCGAAATTGGGATGTTTGGGATATTTTGAAAACTGCAGGGGGGTTTGGGACAAATGTTACCAAACGCCGCTTTCAGTACTTGGCATATATTGGGTATAAAAAATTCGTAATTTCAAACTGCGAATACGTGCAGAGAGCCAGAGTTTGGCCCAAAATATGGCTCAGGTCTCGAAATTGGGATATTTGGGATATTTTGAAAACTGCAGGGGGGTTTGGGACAAATTTGACCAAAAGCCGCTTTCAGAACTTTGCATATGTTGGGTATAAAAAGTCCTAATTTCAAACAGCGAATACGTGCAGAGTGCTTGAATTTGGCTCCAAAATATGGCTCAGGTGTCGAAATTGAGATATTTGGGATATTTCGAAAACTGCAAGGGAGTTTGTGCAAAATGTGACTCACTGCCGCTTTCAGGACTTGGCATATGTTTGAATAAATAGTCGTAATTTCAAACTGCGAATACGTGCAGAGAGCCAGAATTTGGCTCCAAAATATGGCTCAGGCGTCGAAATTGGGATGTTTGAGATATTTTGAAAACTGCAGTGAGGTTTGGGACAAATATGACCAAACGTCTCTTACAGTACTTGGCATATGTTGGGTATATAAAGTCGTAATTTCAATCTGCGAATACGTGCAAAGAGCCAGAATTTGGCTCCCAAATATTGCTCAGGACTCGAAATTGGGATATTTGGGATATTTTGAAAACTGCAGGGGGGGGGGGGTTTGGGACAAATGTGACCAAACACCGCTTTCAGTACGTGGCATATGTTGGGCATAAAAAAGTCGTAATTTCAAACTGTGAATACGTGCAGAGAGCCAGAATTTGGCTCCCAAATATTGCTCAGGCCTCGAAATTGGGATATTTGGGATATTTTGAAAACTGCAGTGCAGTTTGTGTGAAATGTGTCTCACTGCCGCTTCCAGGACTTGGCATATGTTGGGTATAAAATATCGTAATTTCAAACCGCGAATACGTGCATAGAGCCAGAATTTGGCTCCATAATATTGCTCAGGCCTCGAAATTGGGAAGTTTGTGATATTTTGAAAACTGCAGGGGGGGTTTGGGACAAATGTTACCAAACGCCGCTTTCAGTACTTGGCATATATTGGGTATAAAAAATTCGTAATTTCAAACTGCGAATACGTGGAGAGAGCCAGAGTTTGGCTCCAAAATAAGGCTCAGGCCTCGAAATTGGGATGTTTGGGATATTTCGAAAACTACAGGGGAGTTTGTGCAAAATGTGACTCACTGCCGCTTTCAGTACTTGGCATATGTTGGGCATAAAATCGTAATATTAAACTGCGAATACTTGGAGAGAGCCAGAATTTGGCTCCATAATATGGCTCAGGCCTCGATATTGGGATATTTGGGATATTTCGAAAACTGCAGGGGAGTTTGTACAAAATTTGACTCACTGCCGCTTTCAGGACTTGGCATATGTTGGGTATAAAAAGTCGTAATTTCAAACTGCGAATACGTGCATAGAGCCAGAATTTGGCTGAAAAATATTGCTCTGTCCTCGAAATTGGGATGTTTGGGATATTTTGAAAACTGCAGGGGGGTTTGGGACCAAAGAGACGAAACGCCGCTTTCAGAACTTGGCATATGTTGCGTATAAAAAGTTGTAATTTCAAACTGCGAATACGTGCAGAGAGCTTGAATTTGGCTCCAAAATATGGCTCAGGCCTCGAAAGTGGGATGTTTGGGATATTTTGAAAACTGCAGGGGAGTTTGTGCAAAATGTGACTTACTGCCGCTTTCAGGAATTGGCATATGTTGGGTATAAAAAGTCGTAATTTCAATCTGCGAATACGTGCATAGAGCCAGAATTTGGCTCCAAAATATGGCTCAGGCCTCGAAATTTGGATATTTGGGATATTTCGAAAACTGCAGGGGAGTTTGTGCGAAATGTGACTCACTGCCGGTTTCAGGACTTGGCATATGTTGGGTATAAAATATCGTAATTTCAAGCCTCGAATACGTGCATAGAGCCAGAATTTGGCTCCAAAATATGGCTCAGGCCTCGAAATTGCGATGTTTGAGATATTTTGAAAACTGCAGGAGGGTTTGGGACAAAGGTTACCAAACGCCGCTTTCAGTACTTGGCATAAATTGGGTATAAAAAATTCGTAATTTCAAACTGCGAATACGTGCAGAGAGCCAGAATTTGGCTCAAAAATATGGCTCAGGCCTCAAAATTGGGATATTTATGATATTTCGAAACTTGCAGGGGAGTTTGTGCAAAATGTGACTCACTGCCGCTTTCAGTACTTGGCATATGTTGGGTATAAAAATCCTAATATCAAACTGCGAATACGTGCAGAGAGCCAGAATTTGGCTCCAAAATATGGCTGAGGCCTCGATATTGTGATGTTTGGGATATTTTGAAAACTGCAGGGAGGTTTGGGACAAATGTAACCAAACGCCGCTTTCAGTACTTGGCATATGTTGGGTATAAAAATCCTAATATCAAACTGCGTATACGTGCAGAGAGCCAGAATTTGGCTCCAAAATATGGCTCAGTCCTCGAAATTGGGATATTTGGGATATTTCGAAAACTGCAGGGGAGTTTGTGCGAATGTGACTCACTGCCGCTTTCAGGGCTTGGCATATGTTGGGTATAAAATGTCGTCATTTCAAACCACGAATACATGCATAGAGCCAGAATTTGGCTCCAAAATTTGGCTCAGGCCTCGAAATAGGGATGTTTGGGATATTTTGAAAACTACAGTGGGGGGATTGGGACACATGTGACCAAATGCCGCGTTCATTACTTGGCATATGTTAGGCATAAAAAAGTCGTAATTTCAAACTGCGAATACGTGCAGAGAGCCAGCATTTGGCTCCAAAATATGGCTCAGTCCTCGAAATTAGGATATTTGAGATATTTCGAAAACTGCAGGGGAGTTTGTGCGAAATGTGACTCACTGCCGCTTTCAAGACTTGGCATATGTTGGGTATAAAATGTCGTAATTTCAAACCGCGAATACGTGCATAGAGCCAGAATTAGGCCCCAAAATATGGCGCAGGCCTCAAAATTGGGATGTTTGGGATATTTTGAAAACTGCTGGGAGGTTTGGGACAAATATAACCAAACGCCGCTTTCAACACTTGGCATATGTTGGGTATAAAAAATTCGTAATTTCATACTGCGAATACGTGCATAGAGCCAGAATTTGGCTCCAAAATATTGCTCAGTCCTCGAAATTGGGTAGTTTGGAATATTTTGAAAACTGCAGGGGGGTTTGGGACAAATATGACCAAACGCTGCTTACAGAACTTGGCATATGTTGGTTATAAAAAGTAGGAATTTCAAACTGCGAATACGTGCAGAGAGCGTGAATTTGGCTCCAAAATATGGCTCAGGCCTTGAAAGTGGGATGTTTGGGATATTTTGAAAACTGCAGGGGAGTTTGAGCAAAATGTGACTCACTGCCGCTTTCAGTATTTGGCATATGTTGGGTATAAAAAGTCGTAATTTCATACTGCGAATACGTGCAGAGAGCCAGAATTTGGATCCAAAATATGGCTCAGGCCTCAAAATTGGGATGTTTGGGATATTTTGAAAACTGCAGGGGGGTTTGGGACAAATGTGACCAAACGCCGCTTTCAGTACTTGGCATACGTTGGGTATAAAAAAGTCGTAATTTCAAACTGCGAATACGTGCAGAGAGCCAGGGTTTGGCTCAAAAATATGACTCACACCTCGAAATTGGGATGTTTGGGATATTTCGAAAACTGCAGGGGAGTTTGTGCAAAATGTGACTCACTGCCGCTTTCAGTACTTGACATATGTTGGGTATAAAAAAGTCGTAATTTCAAACTGTGAATACGTGCAGAGAGCCTGAGTTTGGCTCCAAAATATGGCTCTCGCCTCGAAATTGGGATTTTTGGGGTATTTCGAAAACTGCCGGGGAATTTGTGCAAAATGTGACTCACTGGCGCTTTCAGTACTTGACATATGTTGGGTATAAAAAGTCGTAATTTCATACTGCGAATACGTGCAGAGAGCCAGAATTTGGCTCCAAAATATGGCTCAGGCCTCAAAATTGGGATATTTGGGATATTTCGAAAACTGCAGGGGAGTTTGAGCAAAATGTGACTCACTGCCGCTTTCAGGACTTGGCATATGTTGGGTATAAAAATCGTAATTTTAATCTGCGAATACGTGCATAGAGCCAGAATTTGACTCCAAAATATGGCTCAGGCCTTGAAATTGGGATGTTTGGGATATTCTGAAAACTGCAGGGAGGTTTGGGACAAAAGTGACGAAACGCCGCTTTCAGTACTTGGCATATGTTGGGTATATAAATTCATAATTTCAAACTGCGAATACGTGCAGAGAGCCAGAATTTGGCTCCAAAATATAGCTCAGGCCTCGAAATTAGGATATTTGGGATATTTCGAAAACTGCAGGGGAGTTTGTGCAAAATGTGACTCACTGCCGCTTTCAGTACTTGGCATATGTTGGGTATAAAAATCGTAATATCAAACTGCGAATACGTGCATAGAGCCAGAATTTGGCTCCAAAATATGGCTCATGCCTCGAAATTGGGATGTTTGGGATATTTTGAAAACTGCAGGGAGGTTTGGGACAAATGTGACCAAACGCCACTTTCAGTACTTGGCATATGTTGGGTATAAAAAGTCGTAATTTCAAACTGTGTATACGTGCAGAGAGCCAGAATTTGGCTCCAAAATATGGCTCAGGCCTCAAAATAGGGATATTTAGTATATTTCGAAAAATGCAGTGGAGTTTGTGCGAAATGTGACTCACTGCCGCTTTCAGGGCTTGGCATATGTTGGGTATAAAATATCGTAATTTCAAACCTCGAATACGTGCATAGAGCCTGAATTTGGCTCCAAAATATGGCTCAGGCCTCGAAATTGGGATGTTTGGGATATTTCGAAAACTGCTGGGGAGTTTGCGAATACGTGCAGAGAGCCAGAATTTGGCTCAAAAATATGGCTCAGGCCTCAAAATTGGGATATTTATGATATTTCGAAAATTGCAGGGGAGTTTGTGCAAAATGTGACTCACTGCCGCTTTCAGTACTTGGCATATGTTGGGTATAAAAATCGTAATATCAAACTGCGAATACGTGCAGAGAACCAGAATTTGGCTCCAAAATATGGCTGAGGCCTCGATATTGTGATGTTTGGGATATTTTGAAAACTGCAGGGAGGTTTGGGACAAATGTAACCAAACGCCGCTTTCAGTACTTGGCATATGTTGGGTATAAAAAAGTTGTAGTTTCAAACTGCGAATACGTGCAGAGAGCCAGAATTTGGCTCCAAAATATTGCTCAGGCCTCGAAATTAGGATATTTGGGATATTTCGAAAACTGCAGGGGAGTTTGTGCAAAATGTGACTCACTGCCGCTTTCAGTACTTGGCATATGTTGGGTATAAAAATCGTAATATCAAACTGCGAATACGTGCATAGAGCCAGAATTTGGCTCCAAAATATGGCTCATGCCTCGAAATTGGGATGTTTGGGATATTTTGAAAACTGCAGGGAGGTTTGGGACAAATGTGACCAAACTCCACTTTCAGTACTTGGCATATGTTGGGTATAAAATGTCGTAATTTCAAACCACGAATACGTGCATAGAGCCAGAATTTGGCTCCAAAATTTGGCTCAGGCCTCGAAATAGGGATGTTTGGGATATTTTGAAAACCACAGGGGGGGGGGGGGACAAATGTGACCAAACGCCGCGTTTAGTACTTAGCATATGTTGGGCATAAAAAAGTCGTAATTTCAAACAGCGAATACGTGCAGAGAGCCAGCATTTGGCTCCAAAATATGGCTCAGTCCTCGAAATTGGGGTATTTGGGATATTTCGAAAACTGCAGGGGAGTTTGTGCGAAATGTGACTCTCTGCCGCTTTCAAGACTTGGCATATGTTGGGTATAAAATGTCGTAATTTCAAACCGTGAATACGTGCATAGAGCCAGAATTTGGCTCCAAAATATGGCTCAGGCCTCGAAATTGGGATGTTTGGGATATTTTGAAAACTGCAGGGGGGTTTGGGACAAATGTTACCAAACGCCGCTTTCAGTACTTGGCATATATTGGGTATAAAAAATTCGTAATTTCAAACTGCGAATACGTGCAGAGAGCCAGAGTTTGGCCCAAAATATGGCTCAGGTCTCGAAATTGGGATATTTGGGATATTTTGAAAACTGCAGGGGGGTTTGGGACAAATTTGACCAAAAGCCGCTTTCAGAACTTTGCATATGTTGGGTATAAAAAGTCCTAATTTCAAACAGCGAATACGTGCAGAGTGCTTGAATTTGGCTCCAAAATATGGCTCAGGTGTCGAAATTGAGATATTTGGGATATTTCGAAAACTGCAAGGGAGTTTGTGCAAAATGTGACTCACTGCCGCTTTCAGGACTTGGCATATGTTTGAATAAATAGTCGTAATTTCAAACTGCGAATACGTGCAGAGAGCCAGAATTTGGCTCCAAAATATGGCTCAGGCGTCGAAATTGGGATGTTTGAGATATTTTGAAAACTGCAGTGAGGTTTGGGACAAATATGACCAAACGTCTCTTACAGTACTTGGCATATGTTGGGTATATAAAGTCGTAATTTAAAACCTGCGAATACGTGCAAAGAGCCAGAATTTGGCTCCCAAATATTGCTCAGGACTCGAAATTGGGATATTTGGGATATTTTGAAAACTGCAGGGGGGGGGGGGATTTGGGACAAATGTGACCAAACACCGCTTTCAGTACGTGGCATATGTTGGGCATAAAAAAGTCGTAATTTCAAACTGTGAATACGTGCAGAGAGCCAGAATTTGGCTCCCAAATATTGCTCAGGCCTCGAAATTGGGATATTTGGGATATTTTGAAAACTGCAGTGCAGTTTGTGTGAAATGTGTCTCACTGCCGCTTTCAGGACT
>NW_027190234.1:29705-48074 GCF_040958095.1 Procambarus clarkii | reverse complement strand
CTACCTGCTCATCACATAACACACACTGACCTACCTGCTCATCACATAACACACTGACCTACCTGCTCATCACATAACACACTGACCTACCTGCTCATCACATAACACACTGACCTACCTGCTCATCACATAACACACTGACCTACCTGCTCATCACATAACACACTGACCTACCTGCTCATCACATAACACACACTGACCTACCTGCTCATCACATAACACACTGACCTACCTGCTCATCACATAACACACACTGACCTACCTGCTCATCACATAACACACTGACCTACCTGCTCATCACATAACACACTGACCTACCTGCTCATCACATAACACACACTGACCTACCTGCTCATCACATAACACACACTGACCTACCTGCTCATCACATAACACACTGACCTACCTGCTCATCACATAACACACACTGACCTACCTGCTCATCACATAACACACTGACCTACCTGCTCATCACATAACACACTGACCTACCTGCTCATCACATAACACACTGACCTACCTGCTCATCACATAACACACTGACCTACCTGCTCATCACATAACACACTGACCTACCTGCTCATCACATAACACACACTGACCTACCTGCTCATCACATAACACACACTGACCTACCTGCTCATCACATCACACACTGACCTACCTGCTCATCACATAACACACACTGACCTACCTGCTCATCACATAACACACTGACCTACCTGCTCATCACATAACACACTGACCTACCTGCTCATCACATAACACACTGACCTACCTGCTCATCACATAACACACACTGACCTACCTGCTCATCACATAACACACACTGACCTACCTGCTCATCACATAACACACTGACCTACCTGCTCATCACATAACACACACTGACCTACCTGCTCATCACATAACACACTGAACCCTACCTGCTCATCACATGATCACACACTGACCTACCTGGCTCATCACATAACACCCAAACCCTACCTGCTCATCACATAACACACACTGACCTACCAGGCCTTATCACATAACACAACTAAACCCTACCATGCCTCATTCACATAATACAACACTTAACCCTACCTGCTCATCACATAACACACTGCAACTACCTGTTCATAACATAACACACACTAAACCCTACCTGCTCATCACATAACACACTGACCTACCTGCTCATTACATAACACACTAACCTACCTGCTCATCACATAAATACCACTGACATACCTGCTCATCACATAACACACTGACCTACCTGTTCATAACATAACACACACTGACCTACCTGCTCATCCATAACACACTGACCTACCTGCTCATCACATGACACACACTGGACCTACCTGGTCATCACATGACACCACCAAACCTACCTGCTCATCACATAAACACACTGACCTACCTGCTCATCACATAAACACACTGACCTACCTAGTCATCACATAACACACTGAACCTACCTGCTCATCACATAACACACACTGACCTACCTGCTCATCACATAAACACACTGACCTACCTGCTCATCACATAACACACTGACCTACCTGCTCATCACATAACACACACTGACCTACCTGCTCTATCACATAACACACACTGACCTACCTGCTCATCACATGACACACACTGACCTACCTGTTCATCCCTAACACCCAAACGCCTACCTGCTCATCACATAACACACACTGACCTACCTGCTCATCACATAACACACAACCCTACCTGCTCATCACATAACACACACTGACCCTACCTGCTCATCACATAACACACTGAACCTACCTGCTCATCACATAACACACACTGACCTACCTGCTCATCACATAACACACTAACCCTACCTGCTCATCACATAATACACACTGACCTACCTGCTCATCACATAACACACTGACCTACCTGTTCATAACATAACACACACTGACCTACCTGCTCATCACATAACACACTGACCTACCTGCTCATCACATAACACACACTGACCTACCTGCTCATCACATAAAACACTGACATACCTGCTCATCACATAACACACACTGACCTACCTGCTCACCACATCACACACACTGACCTACCTGCTCATCACATAACACACTGACCTACCTGCTCATCACATAACACACACTGACCTTCCTGCTCATCACATAAACACCACTGACCTACCTGCTCATCACATAAAACACACTGACCTACCTGCTCATCACATAACACACACTGACCTACCGCTTATCACATAACACACACTGACCTACCTGCTCATCACATTAACACACACTGACCCTACCTGCTCATCACCATAACACACAAACCCTACCTGCTCATCACATAACTCACACTGACCTACCTGCTCATCACATAACACACACTGACCTCCCTGCTTATCACATAACACACACATCACCTACCTGCTCATCACATAACACACACTGACCTCACCTGGTCATCACATAACACACAAACCCTACCTGCTCATCACCATAACACACTGACCTACCTGGTCATCATATAACACACACTGACCTACCTGCTCATCACATAACACACTGACCTACCTGCTCATCACATAACACACACTGACCTACCTGCTTATCACATAACACACACTAACCCTACCTGCTCATCACATAATACACACTGACCTACCTGCTCATCACATAACACACTGACCTACCTGCTTCATCACATAACACACACTGACCTACCTGCTCATCACATAACACACTGACCTACCTGCTCAATCACATAACACACACTGACCTACCTGCTCATCACATAACACACTGACATACCTGCTCATCACATAACAACACTGACCTACCTGGCTCACCACATCACACACACACTGACCTACCTGCTCATCACATAACACACTGACCTACCTGCTCATCACATAACACACACTGACCCTTCCTGCTCATCACATAACACACACTGACCTACCTGCTCATCACATAAACACACTGACCTACCTGCTCATCACATAACACACACCTGACCCTACCTGCTTCATCACATAACACACACTGACCTACCTGCTCATCACATAACACACACTGACCTACCTGCTCATCACATAACACACAGACCTACCTGCTCATCACATAACTCACACTGACCTACCTGCTCATCACATAAACACCTGACACTGACCTCCTGCTTATCACATAACACACACTGCACCTACCTGCTCATCACATAACACACACTGACCTACCTGCTCATCACATAACACACTAACCCTACCTGCTCATCACATAATACACACTGACCTACCTGCTCATCACATAACACACACTGACCTACCTGCTCATCACATAACACACACTGACCTACCTGCTCATCACATAACACACTGACCTACCTGCTCATCCATAACACACACTGACCTACCTGCTTCATCACATAACACACACTGACCTACCTGCTCATCACATGACACACACTTACCTACCTGGCTCATCACATGAACACACCAAACGTACCTGCTCATCACATAACCACACACTGACCTACCTGCTCATCACATAACACACTGACCTACCTAGTCATCACATAACACACTGACCCTACCTGCTCATCACATAACACACTGACCTACCTGCTCATCACATAACACACACTGACCTACCTGCTCATCACATAACACACTGAACCTACCTGCTCATCACATAACACACACTGACCTACCTGCTTATCACATAACACACACTGACCTACCTGCTCATCACATAGACACACACTGACCTACCTGGTCATCACATAACACCCACGACCTACCTGCTCATCACATAACACACACTGACTACCTGCTCATCACATAACACCAAACCCTACCTGCTCATCACATAACACACACTGACCTACCTGCTCATCACATAACACACTGACCTACCTGCTCATCACATAACACACACTGACCTACCTGCTCATCACATAACACACTAACCCTACCTGCTCATCACATAATACCACACTGACCTACCTGCTCATCACATAACAAACTGACCTACCTGTTCATAACATAACACACACTGACCTACCTGCTCATCACATAACACACTGACCTACCTGCTCATCACATAACACACACTGACCTACCTGCTCATCACATAAAACACTGACATACCTGCTCATCACATAACACACACTGACCTACCTGCTCACCACATCACACACACTGACCTACCTGCTCATCACATAACACACTGACCTACCTGCTCATCACATAACACACACTGACCTTCCTGCTCATCACATAACACACACTGACCTACCTGCTCATCACATAAAACACACTGACCTACCTGCTCATCACATAACACACACTGACCTACCTGCTTATCACATAACACACACTGACCTACCTGCTCATCACATAACACACACTGACCTACCTGCTCATCACATAACACACAAACCTACCAGCTCATCACATAACTCACACTGACCTACCTGCTCATCACATAACACACACTGACCTCCCTGCTTATCACATAACACACACTCACCTACCTGCTCATCACATAACACACACTGACCTACCTGGTCATCACATAACACACAACCCTACCTGCTCATCACATAACACACTGACCTACCTGGTCATCATATAAACCACACTGACCCTACCTGCTCATCACATAACACACTGACCTACCTGCTCATCACATACACACACTAACCCTACCTTCTATCACATCACACACACTATCCCTACCTTCTCATCACATCACACACTGACCTACCTGCTCATCACATAACACACACTAACCCTACCAGCTCATCACATAACACACACTAACCCTACCTTCTCATCACATCACACACTGACCTACCTGCTCATCACATAACACACACTAACCTACCTGGTCATCACATAACACACTAACCCTACCTGCTCATCACATAATACACACTGACCTACCTGCTCATCACATAACACACTGACCTACCTGCTCATCACATAACACAAACTGACCTACCTGCTCATCACATAACACACTGACCTACCTGCTCATCACATAACACACACTGACCTACCTGCTCATCACATAAACACACTGACATACCTGCTCATCACATAACACACACTGACCTACATGCTCAGCACATCACACACACCGACCTACCTGCTCATCACATAACACACTGACCTACCTGCTCATCACATAACACACACTGACCTACCTGCTCATCACATAACACACACTGACCTACCTGCTCATCACATAACACACTAACCCTACCTGCTCATCACATCACAAACTGACCTACCTGTTCATAACATAACACACACTGACCTACCTGCTCATCACATAATACACACTGTCCTACCTGCTCATCACATAACACACACCGACTACCTGCTCATCACATAACACACACTGACCTACCTGCTCATCACATAACACACACTGACCTACCTGCTCATCACATCACAAACTGACCTACCTGCTCATCACATAACACACACTGACCTACCTGCTCATCACATAACACACTAACCCTACCTGCTCATCACATAATACACACTGACCTACCTGCTCATCACATAAACACACTGACCTACCTGCTCATCACATAGCACACACTGACCTACCTGCTCATCACATAACATACTGACCTACCTGCTCATCACATAACACACACTGACCTACCTGCTCATCACATAACACACACTGACCTACCTGCTCATCACATAAACACACCACTGACCTACCTGCTCATCACATAACACACACTGACCTACCTGCTTATCACATAACACACAACTGACCTACCTGCTCATCACATAACACACACTGACCTACCTGGTCATCACATAATCACACAAACACTACCTGTTCATCACATAACACCACTGACCTACCTGCTCATCACATAACCACACTGACCTACTTGGGTCATCACATAACACACTGCCCTACCTGCTAATCACATAACACACTAACCCTAACCTGCTCATCACATAACACACACTAACCCTACCTGCTCATCACATAATACACACTGACCTACCTGCTCAATCACATAACACACTGACCTACCTGCTTCATCACATAACACACTGACATACCTGCTCATCACATAACACACATTGACCTACCTGCTCATCACATAACACACTGATATACTGCTCATCACATAATACACACTGACCTACCTGTCTCACCACATCACACACACTGACCTACCTGCTCAGCACATAACACACTGACCTACCTGCTCATCCTGTAACACACACTGACCTACCTGCTCATCACATAACACACACTGACCTACCTGCTCATCACATAACACACACTGACCTACCTGCACATCATATACCACACACTGACCTACCTGCTTATCACATAACACACACTGACCTACCTGCTCATCACATAACACCCAAACCCGACCTGCTCATCACATAACACACACTGACCTACCTGCTCATCACATAACACACACTGACCTACCTGCTCATCACATAACACACTGACCTACCTGGTCATCACATAACACACACTGCCCTACCTGCTCATCACATAACACACTAACCCTACCTGCTCATCACATAACACACACTGACCTACCTGCCTCATCACATAACACACTGACCTACCTGCTCATCACATAACACACACTGACCTACCTGCTCATCACATAACACACTAACCCTACCTGCTCATCACATAATACACACTGACCTACCTGCTCATCACATAACACACACTGACCTACCTGTTCATCACATAACACACTGACCCTACCTGCTCATCACATAATACACGCTGACCTACCTGCTCATCACATAACACACTGACCTACCTGCTCCTCACATAACACACACTGACCTACCTGCTCATCACATACACACACTGACCTACCTGCTCATCACATAACACACACTGACCTACCTGCTCATCACATAACACAACTGACATACCTGCTCATCACATAACACACACTGACCTACCTGCTCATCCACATCACACACACCGACCTACCTGCTCATCACATAAACATACTGACCTACCTGCTCATCACATAACACACACTGACCTACCTGCTCATCACATAACACACACTGACCTACCTGCTCATCACATAACACACTAACCCTACCTGCTCATCACATAACACACTGACCTACCTGCTCATCACATAACACACACTGACCTACCTGCTCATCACATATACACACTGAACCTACCTGCTCATCACATAAACACACTGACCTACCTGCTCATCACATAACACACTGACCTACCTGCTCATCACATAACACACACTGACCTACCTGCTCATCACATAACACACTGACCTACCTGCTCATCACATAACACACACTGACCTACCTGCTCATCACATAACACACACTGACCTACCTGCTCATCACATAACACACACTGACCTACCTGCTCATCACATAACACACACGACCTACCTGCTCATCACATAACCACACTGACCTACCTGCTCATCACATAACACACACTGACCTACCTGCTCATCACATAACACACACTGACCTACCTGCTCATCACATAACACACACTGACCTACCTGCTCATCACATAACACTACACTGACCTACCTGCTCATCACATAACACACACTGACCTACCTGCTCATCACATAACACACACTGACCTACCTGCTCATCACATAACACACTGACCTACCTGCTCATCACATAACACACACTAACCCTACCTTCTCATCACATCACACACACTATCCTACCTGCTCATCACATAACACACACTGACCTACCTGCTCATCACATAACACACACTACCCTACCATGCTCATCACATAACACACACTGACCCTACCTGCTCATCACATCACACACTGACCTACCTGCTCATCACATAACACACACTGAACCTACCTGCTCATCACATAACACACTACCCTACCTGCTCATCACATAATACACACTGACCTACCTGCTCATCACATAAACACACTGACCTACCTGCTCATCACATAACACAACTGACCTACCTGCTCATCACATAACACACTGACCTACCTGCTCATCACATAACACACACTGACCTACCTGCTCATCACATAACACACACTGACCTACCTGCTCATCACATAACACACACTGACCTACCTGCTCATCACATAACACACACCTGACCTACCTGCTTCATCACATAACACACTGACCTACCTGCTCATCACATAACACACACTGACCTACCTGCTCATCACATAACACACACTGACCTACCTGCTCATCACATAACCACTAACCTACCTGCTCATCACATCACAAACTGACCTACCTGTTCATCACATAACACACACTGACCTACCTGCTCATCACATAATACACACTGTCCTACCTGCTCATCACATAACACACACCGACCTACCTGCTCATCACATAACACACACTGACCTACCTGCTCATCACATAACACACACTGACCTACCTGCTCATCACATCACAAACTGACCTACCTGCTCATCACATAACACACACTGACCTACCTGCTCATCACATAAACACACTAACCCTACCTGCTCATCACATAATACACACGGACCTACCTGCTCATCACATAACACACTGACCTACCTGCTTCATCACATAGACACACTGACCTACCTGCTCATCACATAACACTACTGACCTACCTGCTCATCACATAACACACACTGACCTACCTGCTCATCACATAACACACACTGACCTACCTGCTCATCACATAACACACACTGACCTACCTGCTTCATCACATAACACACACTGACCTACCTGCTCATCACATAACACACACTGACCTACCTGTCATCACATAACACACACGACCTACCTGTTCATCACATAACACACACTGACCTACCTGCTCATCACATAACACACTGACCTACCTGGCTCATCACATAACACACTGATCCTACCTGCTCATCACATAACACACTAACCCTACCTGCTCATCACATAACACACACTGACCTACCTGCTCATCACATAAACACACTGACCTACCTGCTTCATCACATAACACACTGACCTACCTGCTCATCACATAACACTCTGACCTACCTGCTCATCACATAACACACACTGACCTACCTGCTCATCACATAACACACACTGAACCTACCTGCTCATCACATAATACACACTGACCTACCTTCTCACCACATAACACACACTGACCTACCTGCTCATCACATAACACACTGACCTACCTGCTCATCACATAACACACACTGACCTACCTGCTCATCACATAACACCACTGACCTACCTGCTCATCACATAACACACACTGACCTACCTGCTCATCACATAACACACACTGACCTACCTGCTTATCACATAACACACACTGACCTACCTGCTCATCACATAAACACACTGAACCTACCTGCTCATCACATAACACACACTGACCTACCTGCTCATCACATGACACACACTGACCTACCTGCTCATCACATAACACCACTGACCTACCTGCTCATCACATAACACCACTGACCTACCTGCTATCACATAACACACTAACCCTACCTGCTCATCACATAACACACACTAACCCTACCTGCTCATCACATAACACACTGACCTACCCTGCTCATCACATAACACACACTGACCTACCTGCTCATCACATAACACACACTGACCCTACCTGCTTCATCACATAACACACACTGACCTACCTGTTCATCACATAACACACCACTGACCTACCTGTCATCACATAACACACTGACCCTACCTGCTCATCACATACACACACTGACCTACTGCCTCATCACATAACACACATGACCTACCTGCTCCTCACATAACACACACTGACCTACCTGCTCATCACATAACACACTGACCTACCTGCTCATCACATAACACACACTGACCTACCTGCTCATCACATAACACACTGAACATACCTGCTCATCACATACTACACACTGACCTACCTGCTCATCCACATCACACACACCTGACCTACCTGCTCATCACATAACACTACCTGACCTACCTGCTCATCACATAACACACACTGACCTACCTGCTCATCACATAACACACACTGACCTACCTGCTCATCACATAACACACACTGACCCTACCTGCTCATCACATCACACACACTGACCTACCTGCTCATCACATACACACACTGACCTACCTGCTCATCACATAATACACCACTGACCTACCTGCTCATCACATAACACACACTGACCTACCTGCTCATCACATAACACACACGACCTACCTGCTCATCACAAACAAAACACACTGACTACCTGCTCATCACATCAACAAACTGACATACCTGCTCATCACATAACACACACTGACCTACCTGCTCATCACATAACACACACTGACCTACCTGCACATCATATACCACACAATGACCAACCTGCTCATCACATAACACACACTGACCTACCGCTCATCACATAACACACACTGACCTACCTGCTCATCACATAACACACACTAACCTACCTGCTTATCACATACCACACACTGACTACCTGACTTATCACATAACACACACTGACCTACCTGTCATCACATAACACACAAACACTACCTGTTCATCACATAACACACACTGACCTACCTGCTCATCACATAACACACTGAACCTACCTGCTCATCACATAAACACACTGCCCTACCTGCTCATCACATAACACACTAACCCTACCTGCTCATCACATAACACACGCTAACCCTACCTGTTTCATCACATAATACACACTGGACCTACCTGCTCATCACATAACACACTGACCTATCTGTTCATCACATACACACATGACCTACCTGCTCATCACATAACACACTAACCTACCTGCTCATCACATACACACACTAACCCTACCTGCTCATCACATAATACCCACTGACCTACCTGCTCATCACATAACACACTGACCTATCTGTTCATCACATAACACACGACCTACCTGCTCATCACATAACACCTGACCTACCTGCTCATCACATAACAAACACTGCCTAACATGCTCACTAACATCACACACACTGACTCTACCTGCTCATCACATAACCACACTGACCTACCTGCTCATCCATAACCACACTGGACCTACCTGCTCATCACATAACACACACTGACCTACCTGCTCATCACATAACACACACTGACCTACCTGCACATCATATAAACACACACTGACTTACCTGCTTATCACATAAACACACGACCTACCTGCTCATCACATAATACACACTGACCTACCTGCTCATCACATAACACAACTGACCTATCTGTTCATCACATAACACACTGACCTACCTGCTCATCACATAACACATCAAACCCTACCTGCTCATCACATAACACACACGACCTACCTGCTCATCACATAACACACACTGACCTACCTGCTCATCACATAACACACACTGACCTACCTGCTCATCACATCACAAACTGACCCTACCTGCTCATCACATAACACACACTGACCTACCTGCTCATCACATAACACACACTAACCCTACCTTTCTCATCACATATACACACTGACCTACCTGCTCATCACATAACACACTGACCTATCTGTTCATCACATAACACACTGACCTACCTGCTCAATCACATAAACACACTAACCTACCTGCTCATCACATAATACACACTGACCTACCTGCTCATCACATAACACACTGACCTATCTGTTCATCACATAACACACTGACCTATCTGTTCATCACATAACACTCTGACCTACCTGGCTCATCACATAACACACAACTGACCTACCTGCTCACTACATCACACACACTGACCTACCTGCTCATCACATAACACACTGACCTACCTGCTCATCCCATAACACACACTGACCTACCTGCTCATCACATAACACACACTGACTACCTGCTCATCACATAACACACACTGACCTACCTGGTCATCACATAACACACAAACCCTACCTGCTCATCACATAACACACACTGACCTACCTGGTCATCACATAAACACACTGACCTACCTGGTCATAACATAACACACTACCCTACCTGCTCTTCACATAGCACACTAACCCTACCTGCTCATCACATAACCACACACTGACCTACCTGCTCATCACATAACACACTGACCCTACCTACTCATCACATAACACACACTGACCTACCTTCTCATCACATAACACACACTGACCTACCTGCTCATCACATAACACACACTGACCCTACCTGCTCATCACATACACACACTGACCTACCTGCGAATCACATAACACACACTGACCTACCTGCTCATCACATAACACACAAACACCACCTGTTCATCACATAACACACACTGACCTACCTGCTCATCACATAACACACTGACCATATCTGTTCATCACATAAACACACTGACCCTACCTGCTCATCACATAACACTCTGACCTACCTGCTCATCACATAACACACACTGACCTACCTGATCATCACATAACACACTGATATTCCTGCTCATCACATAACACACACTGACCTACCTGCTCACCACATCACACACACTGACCTACCTGCTCATCACATAACACACTGACCTACCTGCTCATCCCATAACACACGCTGACCTACCTGCTCATCACATAACACACACTGACCTACCTGCTCATCACACAACACACACTGACTACCTGCACATCATATAACACACACTGACCTACCTGCTTATCACATAACACACACTGACGTACCTGCTCATCACATAACACACACTGACCTACCTGGTCATCACATAACACAACCAACCCTACCTGCTCATCACATAACACACACTGACCTACCTGGTCATCACATAACACACTGACCTACCTGGTCATCACATAAACACACTACCCTACCTGCTCTTCACATAGCACACTAACCCTACCTGCTCATCACATAACACACACTGACCTACCTGCTCATCACATAACACACTGACCTACCTACTCATCACATAACACACACTAACCTACCTGCTCATCACATAACACACACTGACCTACCTGCTCATCACATAACACACTTATTATACCTGCTCATCACATCACAAACTGACCTACCTGCTCATCACATAACACACACTAACCTACCTGCTCATCACATAATACACACTGACCTACCTGCTCATCACATATCACACACTGACCTACCTGGTCATCACATAACACTCACTGACCTACCTGCTCATCACATAACACACACTGACCCTACCTGCTCATCACATAACACACTAACATTGGCTCCCACTCCCACAGATCAAGCTGCCCAACAGCACTGCAGGAGATGGCGGAGCTCCACTACAGGTTCCTTAATGTCGACTACATTCAGGCGTTGCTCGACCCTTGGAGGACCCAAGGCTGCTTTAACACGGTCAGTCCCGCTGGCTGGCAGGCGAGGGTGTGTGGGGGAGGTGTGTGGCAGAGGGTGTGTGGCAGAGGGTGTGTGGCAGAGGGTGTGTGGCAGAGGGTGTGTGTGGCAGAGGGTGTGTGTGGCAGAGGGTGTGTGGCAGAGGGTGTGGGGCAGAGGGTGTGTGTGGCAGAGGGTGTGTGTGGCAGAGGGTGTGTGGCAGAGGGTGTGTGGCAGAGGGTGTGTGGCAGAGGGTGTGTGGCAGAGGGTGTGTGGCAGAGGGGTGTGTGGCAGAGGGTGTGTGGCAGGGGGTGTGTGTGGCAGAGGGTGTGTGGCAGAGGGTGTGTGGCAGAGGGTGTGTGGAAGAGTGTGTGTGGCAGAGGGTGTGTGGCAAGGGAGTGTGACAGAGGGTGTGTGGCAGAGGGTGTGTGGCAGAGGGTGTGTGGCAGAGGGTGTGTGGCAGAGGGTGTGTGGCAGAGGGTGTGTGGCAGAGGGTGTGTGGACAGAGTGTGTGTGGCAGAGGGTGTGTGGCAGAGGGCGTGGGGGAGGTGTGTGGCAGAGGGTGTGTGGCAGAGGGTGTGTGGCAGAGGGTGTGTGTGGCAGAGGGTGTGTGGCAGAGGGTGTGTGGCAGAGGGTGTGTGGCAGAGGGTGTGTGGCAGAGGGGTGTGTGGCAGAAGGGTGTGTGGCAGGGGTGTGTGTGCAGAGGGTGTGTGGCAGAGGGTGTGTGGCAGAGGGTGTGTGGCAGAGTGTGTGTGGCAGAGGGTGTGTGGCAAAGGGAGTGTGGCAGAGGGTGTGTGGCAGAGGGTGTGTGGCAGAGGGTGTGTGTCAGAGGGTGTGTGGCAGAGGGTGTGTGGCAGAGGGTGTGTGGCAGAGGGTGTGTGGCAGAGGGTGTGTGGCAGAGGGTGTGTGTGGCAGAGGGTGTGTGGCAGAGGGTGTGTGGCAGAGGGTGTGTGGCAGAGGGTGTGTGGCAGAGGGGTGTGTGGCAGAGGGTGTGTGGCAGAGGGGTGTGTGTGGCAGAGGGTGTGTGTGGCAGAGGGTGTGTGGCAGAGGGTGTGTGGCAGAGTGTGTGTGGCAGAGGGTGTGTGGCAGAGGGTGTGTGGCAGAGGGTGTGTGGCAGAGGGTGTGTGGCAGAGGGTGTGTGGCAGAGTGTGTGTGGCAGAGTGTGTGTGGCAGAGGGTGTGTGGCAGAGGGTGTGTGGCAGAGGGTGTGTGGCAGAGGGTGTGTGGCAGAGGGTGTGTGGCAGAGGGTGTGTGGCAGAGGGTGTGTGGCAGAGGGTGTGTGGCAGAGGGTGTGTGGCAGAGTGTGTGTGGCAGAGGGTGTGTGGCAGAGGGTGTGTGGCAGAGGGTGTGTGGCAGAGGGTGTGTGGCAGAGGGTGTGTGGCAGAGGTGTGTGTGGCAGAGGGTGTGTGGACAGAGGGTGTGTGGCAGAGGGTGTGTGGCAGAGGGTGTGTGGCAGAGGGTGTGTGTGGCAGAGGGTGTGTGGCAGAGGGTGTGTGGCAGAGTGTGTGTGGCAGAGGGTGTGTGGCAAAGGGTGTGTGGCAGAGGGTGTGTGGCAGAGGGTGTGTGGCAGGGGTGTGTGTGGCAGAGGGTGTGATGCAGAGGGTGTGTGGCAGAGGGTGTGTGGCAGAGGGTGTGTGGCAGGGGGTGTGTGTGGCAGAGGGTGTGTGGCAGAGGGTGTGTGGCAGAGGGTGTGTGGCAGAGGGTGTGTGGCAGAGGGTGTGTGACAGGGGGTGTGTGGCAGAGGGCGTGGGGGAGGTGTGTGGCAGAGGGTGTGTGGCAGAGGGTGTGTGGCAGAGGGTGTGTGTGGCAGAGGGTGTGTGGCAGAGGGTGTGTGGCAGAGGGTGTGTGGCAGAGTGTGTGTGGCAGAGTGTGTGTGGCAGAGGGTGTGTGGCAGAGGGTGTGTGGCAGAGGGTGTGTGTCAGAGGGTGTGTGGCAGAGGGTGTGTGGCAGAGGGTGTGTGGCAGAGGGTGTGTGGCAGAGGGTGTGTGGCAGAGTGTGTGTGGCAGAGGGTGTGTGGCAGAGGGTGTGTGGCAGAGGGTGTGTGACAGAGGGTGTGTGGCAGAGGGTGTGTGGCAGAGGTGTGTGTGGCAGAGGGTGTGTGACAGAGGGTGTGTGGCAGAGGGTGTGTGGCAGAGGGTGTGTGGCAGAGGGTGTGTGTGGCAGAGGGTGTGTGGCAGAGGGTGTGTGGCAGAGTGTGTGTGGCAGAGGGTGTGTGGCAGAGGGTGTGTGGCAGAGGGTGTGTGGCAGAGGGTGTGTGGCAGAGGGGTGTGTGTGGCAGAGGGTGTGATGCAGAGGGTGTGTGGCAGAGGGTGTGTGGCAGAGGGTGTGTGGCAGGGGGTGTGTGTGGCAGAGGGTGTGTGGCAGAGGGTGTGTGGCAGAGGGTGTGTGGCAGAGGGTGTGTGGACAGGGGGTGTGTGGCAGAGGGTGTGTGGCAGAGGGTGTGTGGCAGAGGGTGTGTGGCAGAGGGTGTGTGGCAGAGGGTGTGTGGCAGAGGGTGTGTGGCAGAGGGTGTGTGGCAGAGGGTGTGTGGCAGAGGGTGTGTGGCAGAGGGTGTGTGGCAGAGGGTGTGTGGCAGAGGGTGTGTGGCAGAGGGTGTGTGGCAGAGGGTGTGTGGCAGAGTGTGTGTGGCAGAGTGTGTGTGGCAGAGGGTGTGTGGCAGAGGGTGTGTGACAGAGGGTGTGTGGCAGAGGGTGTGTGGCAGAGGGTGTGTGGCAGAGGGTGTGTGTGGCAGAGGGTGTGTGACAGAGGGTGTGTGGCAGAGGGTGTGTGGCAGAGGGTGTGGCAGAGGGTGTGTGGCAGAGGGTGTGTGGCAGAGGGTGTGTGGCAGAGGGTGTGTGGCAGAGTGTGTGTGGCAGAGGGTGTGTGGCAAAGGGTGTGTGGCAGAGGGTGTGTGGCAGAGGGTGTGTGGCAGGAGGTGTGTGTGGCAGAGGGTGTGTGGCAGAGGGTGTGTGGCAGAGGGTGTGTGGCAGAGGGTGTTTGGCAGAGTGTGTGTGGCAGAGTGTGTGTGGCAGAGGGTGTGTGGCAGAGGGTGTTTGGCAGAGGGTGTGTGACAGAGGGTGTGTGGCAGAAGGTGTGTGGCAGAGGGTGTGTGTGGCAGAGGGTGTGTGACAGAGGGTGTGTGGCAGAGGGTGTGTGGCAGAGGGTGTGTGGCAGAGGGTGTGTGTGGCAGAGGGTGTGTGGCAGAGGGTGTGTGGCAGAGGGTGTGTGGCAGAGGGTGTGTGGCAGAGGGTGTGTGGCAGAGGGGTGTGTGGCAGAGGGTGTGTGGCAGGGTGTGTGTGTGGCAGAGGGTGTGTGGCAGAGGGTGTGTGGCAGAGGGTGTGTGGCAGAGTGTGTGTGGCAGAGGGTGTGTGGCAAAGGGAGTGTGGCAGAGGGTGTGTGGCAGAGGGTGTGTGGCAGAGGGTGTGTGGCAGAGGGTGTGTGGCAGAGGGTGAGTGGCAGAGGGTGTGTGGCAGAGGGTGTGTGGCAGAGGGTGTGTGGCAGAGGGTGTGTGGCAGAGGGTGTGTGGCAGAGTGTGTGTGATAGAGTGTGTGTGGCAGAGGGTGTGTGGCAGAGGGCGTGGGGGAGGTGTGTGGCAGAGGGTGTGTGGCAGAGGGTGTGTGGCAGAGGGTGTGTGTGGCAGAGGGTGTGTGGCAGAGGGTGTGTGGCAGAGGGTGTGTGGCAGAGGGTGTGTGGCAGAGGGTGTGTGGCAGAGGGTGTGTGGCAGGGGGTGTGTGTGGCAGAGGGTGTGTGGCAGAGGGTGTGTGGTAGAGGGTGTGTGGCAGAGTGTGTGTGGCAGAGGGTGTGTGGCAAAGGGAGTGTGGCAGAGGGTGTGTGGCAGAGGGTGTGTGGCAGAGGATGTGTGTCAGAGGGTGTGTGGCAGAGGGTGAGTGGCAGAGGGTGTGTGGCAGAGGGTGTGTGGCAGAGGGTGTGTGGCAGAGGGTGTGTGGCAGAGGGTGTGTGGCAGAGTGTGTGTGACAGAGTGTGTGTGGCAGAGGGTGTGTGGCAAAGGGTGTGTGGCAGAGGGTGTGTGGCAGAGGGTGTGTGGCAGAGGGTGTGTGGCAGAGGGTGTGTGGCAGAGGGTGTGTGGCAGAGTGTGTGTGGCAGAGTGTGTGTGGCAGAGGGTGTGTGGCAGAGGGTGTGTGGCAGAGGGTGTGTGGCAGAGGGTGTGTGGCAGAGTGTGTGTGACAGAGTGTGTGTGGCAGAGGGTGTGTGGCAAAGGGTGTGTGGCAGAGAGTGTGTGGCAGAGGGTGTGTGGCAGAGGGTGTGTGGCAGAGGGTGTGTGGCAGAGGGTGTGTGGCAGAGTGTGTGTGGCAGAGGGTGTGTGGCAGAGGGGTGTGTGGCAGAGAGTGTGTGGCAGGGGGTGTGTGTGGCAGAGGGTGTGTGGCAGAGGGTGTGTGGCAGAGGGTGTGTGGCAGAGGGTGTGTGGCAGAGGGTGTGTGGCAGAGGGTGTGTGGCAGAGGGTGTGTGGCAGAGGGTGTGTGGCAGAGGGTGTGTGGCAGAGGGGTGTGTGGCAGAGGGTGTGTGGCAGGGGGTGTGTGTGGCAGAGGGTGTGTGGCAGAGGGTGTGTGGCAGAGGGTGTGTGGCAGAGTGTGTGTGGCAGAGGGTGTGTGGCAAAGGGAGCGTGGCAGAGGGTGTGTGGCAGAGGGTGTGTGGCAGAGGGTGTGTGGCAGAGGGTGAGTGGCAGAGGGTGTGTGGCAGAGGGTGTGTGGCAGAGGGTGTGTGGCAGAGGGTGTGTGTGGCAGAGGGTGTGTGGCAGAGGGAGTGTGGCAGAGTGTGTGTGGAAGAGGGTGTGTGGCAAAGGGTGTGTGGCAGAGGGTGTGTGGCAGAGGGTGTGTGGCAGGAGTTGTGTGTGGCAGAGGGTGTGTGGCAGAGGGTGTGTGGCAGAGGGTGTGTGGCAGAGGGTGTGTGGCAGAGGGTGTGTGTGGCAGAGGGTGTGTGTGGCAGAGGGTGTGTGGCAGAGGGTGTGTGTGGCAAAGGGTGTGTGGCAGAGGGTGTGTGTGGCAGAGGGTGTGTGACAGAGGG
>NW_027190234.1:0-29205 GCF_040958095.1 Procambarus clarkii | reverse complement strand
GCAGAGGGTGTGTGCAGAGGGTGTGTGGGCAGAGGGTGTTGGGCAGAGGTGTGTGGCAGAGGGTGTGTGGCAGGGGTGTGTGATGGCCGGGGGTGTGTGGCAGAGGGTGTGTGGCAGAGGGTGTGTGGCAGAGGGTGTGTGGCATAGGGTGTGTGACAGGGGGTGTGTGGCAGAGGTGTGTGGCAGAGGTGTGTGGGCAGAGGGTGTGTGGCAGAGGGTGTGTGGCAGAGGGTGTGTTGGCAGAGGGTGTGTGGCAGAGGGTGGTGTGGCAGAGGGGTGTGTGATGGCAAAGGGTAAGGTTGTGGCAGAGGGTGTGTGAGCAGAGGGTGTGTGTGGCAGAGGGTGTGTGGCAGAGGGTGTGTGGCAGAGGGTGTGTGGCAGAGGGGTGTGGCAGAGGGTGTGTGGCAGAGGGTGTGTGGCAGAGGGTGTGTGGCAGAGGTGTGTGGCAGAGGTGTGTGTGGCAGAGGGTGTTGTGGCAGAGGGCTGTTGGGCAGAGGGTGTGTGGCAGAGGGTGTGTGGCAGAGGGTGTGTGGCAGAGGGTGTGTGGCAGAGGGTGTGTGGCAGAGGGTGTGTGGCAGAGGGTGTGTGGCAGAGGGTGTGTGCAGAGGTGTGTGTGGCAGAGGGTGTGTGGCAGAGGGTGTGTGGCAGAGAGTGTGTGGCAGAGGGTTGTGTGGCAGAGGGTGATGTGGCAGAGGGTGTGTGGCAGAGGGGTGTGTGCAGAGGGTGTGTGGCAGAGGGTGTGTGGCAGAGGGTGTGTGGCAGAGGGTGTGTGGCAGAGGGTAGTGTGGCAGAGGGTGTGTGGCAGAGGGTGTGTGGCAGAGGGTGTGTGGCAGAGGGTGTGTGGCAGAGGGTGTGTGGCAGAGGGTGTGTGGCAGAGGGTGTGTGGCAGAGGGTGTGTGGCAGAGGGTGTGTGGCAGAGGGTGTGTGGCAGAGGGTGTGTGGCAGAGGGTGTGTGGCAGAGGGTGTGTGGCAGAGGGTGTGTGGCAGAGGGTGTGTGGCAGAGGGGTGTGTGGCAGAGGGTGTGTGGCAGAGGGTGTGTGGCAGAGGGTGTGTGGCAGAGGGTGTGTGGCAGAGGGTGTGTGGCAGAGGGTGTGTGGCAGAGGGTGTGTGGCAGAGGGTGTGTGTGGCAGAGGGTGTGTGGCAGAGGGTGTGTGGCAGAGGGTGTGTGGCAGAGGGTGTGTGGCAGAGGGTGTGTGGCAGAGGGTGTGTGGCAGAGGGTGTGTGGCAGAGGGTGTGTGGCAGAGGTGTGTGGCAGAGGGTGTGTGGCAGAGGGTGTGTGGCAGAGGGTGTGTGGCAGAGGGTGTGTGGCAGAGGGTGTGTGGCAGAGGGTGTGTGGCAGAGGGTGTGTGGCAGAGGGTGTGTGGCAGAGGGTGTGTGTGGCAGAGGGTGTGTGCAGAGGGTGTGTGGCAGAGGGTGTGTGGCAGAGGGTGTGTGGCAGGAGGTGTGTGGCAGAGGGTGTGTGGCAGAGGGTGTGGCAGAGGGTGTGTGGCAGAGGTGTGTGTGGCAGAGGGTGTGTGGCAGAGGGTGTGTGGCAGAGTGTGTGTGGCAGAGGGTGTGTGGCAGAGGGTGTGTGGCAGAGGTGTGTGGCAGAGGGTGTGTGGCAAGAGGGTGTGTGGCAGAGGGTGTGTGGCAGAGGGTGTGTGGCAGAGGGTGTGTGGCAGAGGGTGTGTGGCAGAGGTGTGTGTGGCAGAGGGTGTGTGAGCAGAGGGTGTGTGGCAGAGGGTGTGTGGCAGAGGGTGTGTGGCAGAGGGTGTGTGGCAGAGGGTGTGTGGCAGAGGGTGTGTGGCAGAGGGTGTGTGGCAGAGGGTGTGTGTGGCAGAGGGTGTGTGGCAGAGGGTGTGTGGCAGAGGGTGTGTGGCAGAGGGTGTGTGGCAGAGGGTGTGTGGCAGAGGGTGTGTGGCAGAGGGTGTGTGGCAGAGGGTGTGTGGCAGAGGGTGTGTGGCAGAGGGTGTGTGGCAGAGGGTGTGTGGCAGAGGGTGTGTGGCAGAGGGTGTGTGGCAGAGGGTGTGTGGCAGAGGGTGTGTGGCAGAGGGTGTGTGGCAGAGGGTGTGTGTGGCAGAGGGTGTGTGGCAGAGGGTGTGTGGCAGAGGGTGTGTGCCAGAGGGTGTGTGGCAGAGGGTGTGTGGCAGAGGGTGTGTGGCAGAGGGTGTGTGGCAGAGTGTGTGTGGCAGAGGGTGTGTGGCAGAGGGTGTGTGGCAGAGGGTGTGTGGCAGAGGGTGTGTGGCAGAGGGTGTGTGGCAGAGGGTGTGTGGCAGAGGGTGTGTGGCAGAGGGTGTGTGGCAGAGGGTGTGTGGCAGAGGGTGTGTGGCAGAGGGTGTGTGGCAGAGTGTGTGTGGCAGAGGGTGTGTGGCAGAGGGCGTTGGGGAGGTGTGTGGCAGAGGGTGTGTGGCAGAGGGTGTGTGGCAGAGGGTGTGTGGAAGAGGGTGTGTGTGGCAAGGGATGTGTGGCAGAGGGAGTGTGGCAGAGGGTGTGTGGCAGAGGGTGTGTGGCAAAGGGTGTGTGGCAGAGGGTGTGTGGCAGAGGGTATGTGGCAGGAGGTGTGTGTGGCAGAGGGTGTGTGGCAGAGGGTGTGTGGCAGAGGGTGTGTGGCAGAGGGTGTGTGGCAGAGGGTGTGTGTGGCAGAGGGTGTGTGTGGCAGAGGGTGTGTGGCAGAGGGTGTGTGGCAGAGGGTGTGTGGCAGAGGGTGTGTGGCAGAGGGTGTGTGGCAGAGGGGTGTGTGGCAGAGGGTGTGTGGCAGAGGGTGTGTGTGGCAGAGGGTGTGTGGCAGAAGGTGTGTGGCAGAGGGTGTGTGGCAGAGTGTGTGTGGCAGAGGGTGTATGGCAAAGGGAGTGTGGCAGAGGGTGTGTGGCAGAGGGTGTGTGGCAGAGGGTGTGTGGCAGAGGGTGTGTGGCAGAGGGTGTAGTGGCAGAGGGTGTGTGGCAGAGGGTGTGTGGCAGGGGGTGTGTGTGGCAGAGGGTGTGTGGCAGAGGGTGTGTGGCAGAGGGTGTGTGGCAGAGTGTGTGTATCAGAGGGTGTGTGGCAAAGGGAGTGTGGCAGAGGGTGTGTGGCAGAGGGTGTGTGGCAGAGGGTGTGTGGCAGAGGGTGTGTGGCAGAGGGTGAGTGGCAGAGGGTGTGTGGCAGAGGGTGTGTGGCAGAGGGTGTGTGGCAGAGGGTGTGTGGCAGAGGGTGTGTGGCAGAGTGTGTGTGACAGAGTGTGTGTGCAGAGGGTGTGTGGCAAAGGGTGTGTGGCAGAGGGTGTGTGGCAGAGGGTGTGTGGCAGAGGGTGTGTGGCAGAGGGTGTGTGGCAGAGGGTGTGTGGCAGAGGGTGTGTGGCAGAGTGTGTGTGGCAGAGTGTGTGTGGCAGAGGGTGTGTGGCAGAGGGTGTGTGGCAGAGGGTGTGTGGCAGAGGGTGTGTGGCAGAGTGTGTGTGACAGAGTGTGTGTGGCAGAGGGTGTGTGGCAAAGGGTGTGTGGCAGAGGGTGTGTGGCAGAGGGTGTGTGGCAGAGGGTGTGTGGCAGAGGTAGTGTGGCAGAGGGTGTGTGGCAGAGTGTGTGTGGCAGAGGGTGTGTGGCAGACGGTGTGTGGCAGAGGGTGTGTGACAGAGGGTGTGTGGCAGAGGGTGTGTGGCAGAGGGTGTGTGTGGCAGAGGGTGTGTGACAGAGGGTGTGTGGCAGAGGGTGTGTGGCAGAGGGTGTGTGGCAGAGGGTGTGTGTGGCAGAGGGTGTGTGGCAGAGGGTGTGTGGCAGAGTGTGTGTGGCAGAGGGTGTGTGGCAAAGGGTGTGTGGCAGAAGGTGTGTGGCAGAGGGTGTGTGGCAGGGGGTGTGTGTGGCAGAGGGTGTGTGGCAGAGGGTGTGTGTGGCAGAGGGTGTGTGGCAGAGGGTGTGTGGCAGAGGGTGTGTGGCAGAGGGTGTGTGGCAGAGTGTGTGTGGCAGAGGGTGTGTGGCAGAGGGTGTGTGGCAGAGGGTGTGTGTGGCAAAGGGTGTGTGACAGAGGGTGTGTGGCAGAGGGTGTGTGGCAGAGGGTGTGTGTGGCAAAGGGTGTGTGACAGAGGGTGTGTGGCAGAGGGTGTGTGGCAGAGGGTGTGTGGCAGAGGGTGTGTGGCAGAGTGTGTGTGGCAGAGGGTGTGTGGCAGAGGGAGCGTGGCAGAGGGTGTGTGTGGCAGAGGGTGTGTGGCAGAGGGTGTGTGGCAGAGGGTGTGTGGCAGAGGGTGTGTGGACAGGGGGTGTGTGGAAGAGAGTGTGTGGCAGAGGGTGTGTGGCAGAGGGTGTGTGGCAGAGGGTGTGTGACAGAGGGTGTGTGTGGCAGAGGGTGTGTGGCAGAGGGTGTGTGGCAGAGGGTGTGTGGCAGAGGGTGTGTGGCAGAGGGTGTGTGGCAGAGGGTGTGTGGCAGAGGGTGTGTGGCAGAGGGTGTGTGGCAGAGGGTGTGTGGCAGAGGTGTGTGGCAGAGGGTGTGTGGCAGAGGGTGTGTGGCAGAGGGTGTGTGGCAGAGGGTGTGTGGCAGAGGGTGTGTGGCAGAGGGTGTGTGGCAGAGGGTGTGTGGCAGAGGGTGTGTGGCAGAGGGTGTGTGGCAGAGGGTGTGTGGCAGAGGGTGTGTGGCAGAGGGTGTGTGGCAGAGGGTGTGTGGCAGAGGGTGTGTGGCAGAGGGTGTGTGGCAGAGGGTGTGTGGCAGAGGGTGTGTGGCAGAGGGTGTGTGGCAGAGGGTGTGTGGCAGAGGGTGAGTGGCAGAGGGTGTGTGGCAGAGGGTGTGTGGCAGAGGGTGTGTGGCAGAGTGTGTGTGACAGAGTGTGTGTGGCAGAGGGTATGTGGCAGAGGGCGTGGGGGAGGTGTGTGGCAGAGGGTGTGTGGCAGAGGGTGTGTGGCAGAGGGTGTGTGGCAGAGGGTGTGTGTGGCAGAGGGTGTGTGGCAGAGGGAGTGTGGCAGAGTGTGTGTGGCAGAGGGTGTGTGGCAAAGGGTGTGTGGCAGAGGGTGTGTGGCAGAGGGTGTGTGGCAGAGGGTGTGTGGCAGAGGGTGTGTGGCAGAGGGTGTGTGGCAGAGGGTGTGTGTGGCAGAGGGTGTGTGTGGCAGAGGGTGTGTGGCAGAGGGTGTGTGGCATATGGTGTGTGGCAGAGGGGTGTGTGGCAGAGGGTGTGTGTGGCAGAGGGTGTGTGGCAGAGGGTGTGTGGCAGAGGGTGTGTGGCAGAGGGGTGTGTGGCAGAGGGTGGGTGGCAGGGGGGTGTGTGGCAGAGGGTGTGTGGCAGAGGGTGTGTGGCAGAGGGTGTGTGGCAGAGTGTGTGTGGCAGAGGGTGTGTGGCAAAGGGAGTGTGGCAGAGGGTGTGTGGCAGAGGGTGTGTGGCAGAGGGTGTGTGGCAGAGGGTGTGTGGCAGAGGGTGAGTGGCAGAGGGTGTGTGGCAGAGGGTGTGTGGCAGGGGTGTGTGTGGCAGAGGGTGTGTGGCAGAGGGTGTGTGGCAGAGGGTGTGTGGCAGAGTGTGTGTGGCAGAGGGTGTGTGGCAAAGGGAGTGTGGCAGAGGGTGTGTGGCAGAGGGTGTGTGGCAGAGGGTGTGTGGCAGAGGGTGTGTGGCAGAGGGTGTGTGGCAGAGGGTGTGTGGCAGAGGGTGTGTGGCAGAGTGTGTGTGGCAGAGTGTGTGTGACAGAGGGTGTGTGGCAGAGGGTGTGTGGCAGAGGGTGAGTGGCAGAGGGTGTGTGGCAGAGGGTGTGTGGCAGGGGGTGTGTGTGGCAGAGGGTGTGTGGCAGAGGGTGTGTGGCAGAGGGTGTGTGGCAGAGTGTATGTGGCAGAGGGTGTGTGGCAAAGGGAGTGTGGCAGAGGGTGTGTGGCAGAGGGTGTGTGGCAGAGGGTGTGTGGCAGAGTGTGTGTGGCAGAGGGTGTGTGGCAAAGGGAGTGTGGCAGAGGGTGTGTGGCAGAGGGTGTGTGGCAGAGGGTGTGTGGCAGAGTGTGTGTGACAGAGTGTGTGTGGTAGAGGGTGTGTGGCAAAGGGTGTGTGGCAGAGGGTGTGTGGCAGAGGGTGTGTGGCAGAGGGTGTGTGGCAGAGTGTGTGTGGCAGAGGGTGTGTGGCAGACGGTGTGTGGCAGAGGGTGTGTGACAGAGGGTGTGTGGCAGAGGGTGTGTGGCAGAGGGTGTGTGTGGCAGAGGGTGTGTGACAGAGGGTGTGTGGCAAAGGGTGTGTGGCAGAGGGTGTGTGGCAGAGGGTGTGTGGCAGAGGGTGTGTGTGGCAGAGAGTGTGTGGCAGAGGGTGTGTGGCAGAGTGTGTGTGGCAGAGGGTGTGTGGCAAAGGGTGTGTGGCAGAGGGTGTGTGGCAGAGGGTGTGTGGCAGGGGGTGTGTGTGGCAGAGGGTGTGTGGCAGAGGGTGTGTGGCAGAGGGTGTGTGGCAGAGGGTGTGTGGCAGAGGGTGTGTGACAGGGGGTGTGTGGCAGAGGGCGTGGGGGAGGTGTGTGGCAGAGGGTGTGTGGCAGAGGGTGTGTGGCAGAGGGTGTGTGTGGCAGATGGTGTGTGGCAGAGGGTGTGTGGCAGAGGGTGTGTGGCAGAGGGTGTGTGGCAGAGGGTGTGTGGCAGAGGGGTGTGAGGCAGAGGGTGTGTGGCAGGGGGTGTGTGTGGCAGAGGGTGTGTGGCAGAGGGTGTATGGCAGAGGGTGTGTGGCAGAGTGTGTGTGGCAGAGGGTGTGTGGCAGAGGGAGCGTGGCAGAGGGTGTGTGTGGCAGAGGGTGTGTGGCAGAGAGTGTGTGGCAGAGGGTGTGTGGCAGAGGGTGTGTGACAGGGGGTGTTTGGAAGAGAGTGTGTGGCAGAGGGTGTGTGGCAGAGGGTGTGTGGCAGAGGGTGTGTGACAGAGGGTGTGTGTGGCAGAGGGTGTGTGGCAGAGGGTGTGTGGCAGAGGGTGTGTGGCAGAGGGTGTGTGACAGGGGGTGTGTGGCAGAGAGTGTGTGGCAGAGGGTGTGTGGCAGAGGGTGTGTGGCAGAGGGTGTGTGGCAGAGGGTGTGTGTAGCAGAGCGTATGTGGCAGAGGGTGTGTGGCAGAGGGTGAGTGGCAGAGGGTGTGTGGCAGAGGGTGTGTGTGGCAGAGGGTGTGTGGCAGAGGGTGTGTGGCAGAGGGTGTGTGCCAGAGGGTGTGTGGCAGAGGGTGTGTGGCAGAGGGTGTGTGGCAGAGGGTGAGTGGCAGAGGGTGTGTGGCAGAGGGTGTGTGGCAGAGGGTGTGTGGCAGAGTGTGTGTGACAGAGTGTGTGTGGCAGAGGGTATGTGGCAGAGGGCGTGGGGGAGGTGTGTGGCAGAGGGTGTGTGGCAGAGGGTGTGTGGCAGAGGGTGTGTGGCAGAGGGTGTGTGTGGCAGAGGGTGTGTGGCAGAGGGAGTGTGGCAGAGTGTGTGTGGCAGAGGGTGTGTGGCAAAGGGTGTGTGGCAGAGGGTGTGTGGCAGAGGGTGTGTGGCAGAGGGTGTGTGGCAGAGGGTGTGTGGCAGAGGGTGTGTGGCAGAGGGTGTGTGTGGCAGAGGGTGTGTGTGGCAGAGGGTGTGTGGCAGAGGGTGTGTGGCAGAGGGTGTGTGGCAGAGGGGTGTGTGGCAGAGGGTGTGTGTGGCAGAGGGTGTGTGGCAGAGGGTGTGTGGCAGAGGGTGTGTGGCAGAGGGGTGTGTGGCAGAGGGTGTGTGGCAGGGGGTGTGTGTGGCAGAGGGTGTGTGGCAGAGGGTGTGTGGCAGAGGGTGTGTGGCAGAGTGTGTGTGGCAGAGGGTGTGTGGCAAAGGGAGTGTGGCAGAGGGTGTGTGGCAGAGGGTGTGTGGCAGAGGGTGTGTGGCAGAGGGTGTGTGGCAGAGGGTGAGTGGCAGAGGGTGTGTGGCAGAGGGTGTGTGGCAGGGGGTGTGTGTGGCAGAGGGTGTGTGGCAGAGGGTGTGTGGCAGAGGGTGTGTGGCAGAGTGTGTGTGGCAGAGGGTGTGTGGCAAAGGGAGTGTGGCAGAGGGTGTGTGGCAGAGGGTGTGTGGCAGAGGGTGTGTGGCAGAGGGTGTGTGGCAGAGGGTGTGTGGCAGAGGGTGTGTGGCAGAGGGTGTGTGGCAGAGTGTGTGTGGCAGAGTGTGTGTGACAGAGGGTGTGTGGCAGAGGGTGTGTGGCAGAGGGTGAGTGGCAGAGGGTGTGTGGCAGAGGGTGTGTGGCAGGGGGTGTGTGTGGCAGAGGGTGTGTGGCAGAGGGTGTGTGGCAGAGGGTGTGTGGCAGAGTGTATGTGGCAGAGGGTGTGTGGCAAAGGGAGTGTGGCAGAGGGTGTGTGGCAGAGGGTGTGTGGCAGAGGGTGTGTGGCAGAGTGTGTGTGGCAGAGGGTGTGTGGCAAAGGGAGTGTGGCAGAGGGTGTGTGGCAGAGGGTGTGTGGCAGAGGGTAGTAGTAGGGTGTAAGACGCACAGAGGAATTTTTTTTTCTGGGAGAAAATTCCCCTGTGAGTCTTCGGGGTTTCAGGTGAATTTGGAAATTCCCCTGTGAGGTGTAAGCCACACAGGTGATTTTTTGTTTTCGGGGAAATTCGTGTCTGGGAGTGAGGGTTTTCAGGTGAATTTGGGGATTCACAGATTTGGAATTAGGGAATTCTTATAATGAAAAATAATGTCATACGAGTTTGTTAAAGTTCTTATGAGAAAAATAATTTCCGAGACATAGAAGTTTGTTAAGGCCTTATGGGACAAATTCAAGTAACGTATGTAGCTCTTTAGGGCTTCCAGGAGAACTCTACGGACTTGTTTTACATGTTTTCAACTTACAAAATCCGTCTGTGTAAGCCATAGTTATTCATGTAAATTTAGAAATTCGTGTTTGTGAGCCAGGATTTTCAGGGTTTCGTACCTCACATCACCTCCCTCCCCCTTACCTCGCAATCTCTCGCGTCACCTTTATTTACCTTACGCCCGGCCAGCCAGACATCGCATACAGGTTACCTCTTATCTTATCTTATCTTCTCCATAATATCTGGACCGTCCCTCCTCTCTCTCTCTCTCCCTCCTCCTATTTCCTTACAGCTATTTTCAGAGTTTCAAATAATCATAGAAGTTTATTTATATGTTTATGACCGAATTTGTAAAAGGACCATTTTCAGAGAATATTGTCTTAGATGTTTTGTTAAGGAAAACAGACAACTTATCCATAACATTTAGTTTTATATCCATTTACGGCTATTTCACCTGTAAAGACCAAAATTAGTCAGAGACAGTTTTAAGCTGAAATTTCATCAGAGTCCAATTATCAACAGAAATTCGCCAGAGTCTACTTTGAGAGCAAAATTCGTCAGAGACAGTTTTAAGCTCATATTTCATCAGAGTCCAATTATCAACAGAAATTCGCCAGAGTCTACTTTGTGAGCAAAATTAGTCAGAGACAGTTTTAGCTCATATTTCATCAGAGACCATTTTATACCTAAAAATGAACAGAGTCCACTTTGTGAGCAAATTAGTCAGAGACAGTTTTAAGCTCATATTTCATCAGAGTCCAATTATCAACAGAAATTCACCAGAGTCTACTTTGAGAGCAAAATTAGTCAGAAACAGTATTTAGCTCATATTTCATCAGAGTCCAATTTATACCTAAAAATGAACAGAGTCTACTTTGAGAGCAAAATTAGTCAGAGACAGTTTTAAGCTCATATTTCATCAGAGTCCAATTATCAACAGAAATTCGCCAGAGTCTACTTTGAGAGCAAATTTCATCAGTGTCCTGTAATCTGTGAAAATTTGACAGAGACCATTTTATACCCAATTTTCGTCAGAGTCCAGTTTATGCTCAAATTCGCCAGAGTCTACTTTAATAGCAAAATTCATCAGAGTCCAGTTTTCTAGCAAATTTCATCAGTGTCCTGTAATCTGTGAAAATTTGACAGAGTCCAGTTCTTGATCGAAATTCATCAGAGTCCAGTTTATACCGAAAATTCGCCAGAGTCTACTTTGTGCCAAATATTCAGAGTCCAGTTCATGATCGAAATTAATCAGAGTCCAATTAAAGACCCAAATTTGACAGAGACCACATTTTCGCTACTAGCAGTCCAATCCCCCTGAAATTTTAAACAGTCATATTTCAGACGTAGTAAATAAGATCAAGTCAGTTACTGAGCTCCAGCTCTTGTCCCCCACCCTCTTCCACCCTCAAGTCTTTGTAAATAAACCATCAATTTCCCCGAAATTTTTACCCTCTGTATTTCAGACATAGTAAATATGAAGTAACAAATATAAAACTCTAGCTCTTGTCCTCTGTCCAAGTTCACTCATGTAAATTCATTACTATCAGTCCAAATCCCCCTGAGATTTAAACACTCAACTACATTTTCAGACATAGTAAATAAGATCAAGTCAGTTACCGAGCTCCAGCTCTTGTCCCCCTGTATTTGCATATTTTCTCTATATTCAGCTGTTTTCTTCACTTTTTGTCCATGTTTTCTGTGTTCATTCCATGTTCTACAAATGTTCACAGTCCCATTCAGTTCATATTTTCACAAGTATCTCCATTTTTTCTGTAATCTTTCTCTTAGTCTCATTATGTTCTCTACAAAGTCTAGTCATATTTTCTATGTTTTCATGTTCATCACATGTTCTCTTTACAACTTTTATACTCAATATTCATGCTAACTTCCATATTTTGTGTTCTTTGTCAATATTCATGTTCCTCTACAAGTTCATGTTCCTCACAAGATCACTTCGTTTTTCACCTTCACTTACATGTTTTCTACATTCTTTGTCATATTCTCCATGTTCTTCACGAGTCCATTGTTCATTCTTTGTATTCCCTATTCTCCTTATCATGTTTTCATGTTCTCTGTAAGTTCATATTCCCAGCATGTTCACTGTATTCATCAACTTTTCTTACATGTTCTTTGCCATGTTCCCCATATGTTCTCTGGGTTTTCCCCCTTACATGTTATCTAACGTTCCTTAACTAAAAAAATCTTTCACCAATCAACTAAAAACATAGTCACTTTCGTCATTTCTCAACTAAACTTATTATCCAGTCAACTAAAAATAGTCAGAAATAGCCTCGTTCAACACTGTTCTTAACTAAAACAACCTTTCTCTTAGCTAAAAATTGTCAAAGGAAACTTTTTTCAGCACTTTCTTAACAGGCGCTATGTTTCATCAAGAAAAAATTGTCAAAGGAAACTTTCCAAAACTGTTCATAACTAGCTTTTATCCATCGTCAATCAACTAAAAATAATAACTTTCATCATTTCTTAACTAAACATATTCCCCATTCATCAGAAAATAACCGTGTTCATCATGTTTCATTGTCATTTCATTAACTAAAATTATCTGCCAATCATCAGAAAAAGTCATGTTCATCATGTTTTGGCTTTTGCTCAACTAAAAGTATTCATCGGTCAACTAAAAATAGTTACTTCATCATGTTTCCTTGTCATTTCTTAACTGAAATATCACTTCTCTCATCTGAAAATAGTCAGGATTAACCTCATTCAACACCGTTCTTAACTAAAACAGCCTTTCGCTTAGCTAAAAATTGTCAAAGGAATCTTTTCAGCACTGTTCATAACTAACTTTATCCATAGTCAAGTAAGAAAATATAGTCAAAGATATCTATCATCGTCGTTCTTAACTGGCATTATACTTTGTGGAGCACTAAAATAGTCACTGTCGTCATATTTTGTCTTTTTCCTCAACTAAAAGAGTCAAATGTAACTTTTTCAACACTTTCGTAACTAAAATTATATGTCGCTAAGTAAGAAAAAATAGTCAAATGTAACTTTTTCAGCACTTTCGTAAAAATTATATGTCATTAAGTAAGAAAAATAGTCAAAGGTGCTCTCCGTAACACCAAAGTTACTCTTCGAGATAACAAAAAGACGCTCTCAAACACTCAAAAATTTACTCGCATCCTCAAAGTTATTCTCAGAGTCATCAAAAAGTTAATCTCAGTTATCAAAATGCTATTCTCCAAGTAGCCTTTCATTCATCAGAGAACTTTCTAAGACATCTTCGTTCATTAAAGTTAATCTCAGAGGCATAAAAGTTATTCTCGGAGCTATCAAAAAGTTAATCTCTAAAACAACAAAAGTTAATCTCTGTCATCAAAGTTGATCTGCAAGATATCTTCGAGTCATCAAAGTTACTTTTCATTACATCAAAGACGCGTTCAAATACTACCCATGTTCTCAGAAGTCATTCTCAAAGTTATTCAAAGAGCTAACAAAAGTTATTCTCAGAGTCACCTTCGTTCTTCAGAGAAACTTTCCAAAACATCTTTGTTCATCAAAGTTATTCTCAGAGTTAACAAAGGTAATCTCTAACTCACTCTCAGTCATCAAAGTTAATCCAAGAGACGTCAAAGTTAATCTCAGACATCTTCGTTCATAAAAGTTATTCTCAGAGACATCTAAAGTTATTCTCTAAGACATCAAGTTATTCTAAGAGCTATCAAAAGTTATTCTCAGTCATGATATGTTATTCTCTAAGTAACCTTCCATTCATCAAAGACATTCTCTAAGTCCTGAAAGTTATTCTCTAAGACAACAAAGTCTTTCTCAGAGCTACCAAAGTTGTTCTCTAAGACATAAAAGTTATTCTCAGAATCATCAAAGTGATCTCTAATTCACCTTTGTTCTCCCAAAGTTGTTCTCTAAGACACCTTCGTTCATCAAAGAAACTCTCCTTCTTCCATCATGTTATTCTTTAAGACATCTTCAGTCATAAAATTTCTCTCCAAAATGTAACTAGTTCAGCTTTTCATACCAAACCTGCATTTCAGTTAAAACATATTTTCTTAGTTGCTTTACCCTAAAACTGTTCTCTGATCTACACTGTTCAAACCTACGTAACCTATCCTCTCCACACAATGTTACTTAGTTAACGTAACGTTCCTAAACCTAACTTTACCTATCTTACCTAACTTAACCTGCATAACCTAACTTTACCTATGTTACCTTACCTTACCTATCTTACCTAACCTAACCTAACTTTACCTATGTTACCTTACCTTACCTACCTTTCCTAACTTAACCTGCTTAACCTATCTTACCTATCTTACCTAACTTTACCATGTTACCTTACCTTACCTACCTTTCCTAACCTATCTTACCTAACCTAACCTTACCTATGTTACCTTACCTTACCTACCTTTCCTAACCTATCTTACCTAACCTAACCTAACTTTACCTATGTTACCTTACCTTACCTACCTTTCCTAACTTAACCTGCTTAACCTATCTTACCTATCGTACCTAACTTTACCTATGTTACCTTACCTTACCTATCTTACCTAACATAACCTAACTTTACCTATGTTACCTTACCTTACCTTACCTACCTTTCCTAACTTAACCTGCTTAACCTATCTTACCTATCTTACCTAACTTTACCTATCTTACCTAACTTAACTTTCATAACCTAACTTTACCTATCCTAACATAACTTACCTTACCTTCCCTATCTTACCTAACTTTACCTATCCTAACATAACTTACCTTACCTATCATACCTAACTTAACCTAACTTTACCTATCCTAACTTAACTTACCTAACTTATTCTGCTTAACCTAACTTATTTAACTTATCTTACCTATCCTAACGTAACCTAACTTGCTTTACCTAACTTAATCTTACATTCCCAAACTGATGTATCCTAACTTATCTAGTCAAACCAGACATGATCTAACTTACATAAGTATTCCTTCTTGTCTTTTGTGTTTCGTCAATCATTGTCTCATATTCATTTACTCATTTCATTAGTTAATTTCTCAAATGGTCACTTATGCATTTCAAGTGCTATTTGTTAGAGATTGGATATTTAAGCATTTCAAAGAATTTTTGTTATATATGTGCATTTACTCATTTCAAGGGATAATTTCTCAAATGGACGTTTTTGCATTTCAAGTGTTATTTGTTTAAGATTGGGTATTTAACCATTTCAAAGGTTTTTCTTTTATATGGGAACTTACTCGTTTCAAGGGTCAATTTCTCAAATGGTCATTTTTGCAGATCAAGGGTTATTTGTTAAAGTTCATCAAGTTGCTCATAAGTTGTATTTATTATGTTTGTTATCATTTATTCTTATTCCCCAACCCCTTAACCTAACCTCTTGTAATCTTAGTGTATTTGGTAGGTTCTATCATATGTTCTTATTCCCCAACCCCTTAACCTAACCTCTTGTAATCTTAGTGTATTTGGTAGGTTCTATCATATGTTCTTATTCCCCAACCCCTTAACCTAACCTCTTGTAATCTTAGTGTATTTGGTAGGTTCTATCATATGTTCTTATTCCCCAACCCCTTAACCTAACCTCTTGTAATCTTAGTGTATTTGGTAGGTTCTATCATATGTTCTTATTCCCCAACCCTTTAACCTAACCTTTCAGATGTAGTTTGTTGAATATATTATCCTTTTCCTAACCTTTCAGATGTAGTTTGTTGAATATATTATCCTTTTCCTAACCTTTCAGATGTAGTTTTGTTTCTCCTTTGTATATTTTTACCCAAACCTTCTTTCCTTCTTTTACTTTGTTTTTCACATATAAGTTCGTTCTTTATCTTAGTAATAATAGAATTACAATAGTAAAGAATCAGATCTACTAAGACTTGAAATTGAGAAACAAGAGCTCAAGGGAGTGAGAGCATGAAAGAAGAGCAAGGAGTAAGAGAGAGGGGGCGGAAGAGAATGGGACCAAGAAGAGAGAATGAGAGAGAGAGTGTGGGCATGGGAGCACTAAGACTTGAATTGAGAAAAAGAAAAACTAAGTGAAAGAGAGTGAGGGTGTGAGAATGGGAGCATTAAGACTTGAATTTGAGAAACAAGAGAGCATTTGAGCAAATGAGGGAGAGAGAGGGGGAGGAAGAGAGAGAATAAGGGAGAGAGATAGAAAAGGAGGGTTAGAAGGAGTAGGAGAATCAAAGTAAAAGAAGGAAAGAAGGTTTGGGTAAAAATATACAAAGGAGAAACAAAACTACATCTGAAAGGTTAGGAAAAGGATAATATATTCAACAAACTACATCTGAAAGGTTAGGAAAAGGATAATATATTCAACAAACTACATCTGAAAGGTTAGGTTAAAGGGTTGGGGAATAAGAACATATGATAGAACCTACCAAATACACTAAGATTACAAGAGGTTAGGTTAAGGGGTTGGGGAATAAGAACATATGATAGAACCTACCAAATACACTAAGATTACAAGAGGTTAGGTTAAGGGGTTGGGGAATAAGAACATATGATAGAACCTACCAAATACACTAAGATTACAAGAGGTTAGGTTAAGGGGTTGGGGAATAAGAACATATGATAGAACCTACCAAATACACTAAGATTACAAGAGGTTAGGTTAAGGGGTTGGGGAATAAGAATAAATGATAACAAACATAATAAATACAACTTATGAGCAACTTGATGAACTTTAACAAATAACCCTTGATCTGCAAAAATGACCATTTGAGAAATTGACCCTTGAAACGAGTAAGTTCCCATATAAAAGAAAAACCTTTGAAATGGTTAAATACCCAATCTTAAACAAATAACACTTGAAATGCAAAAACGTCCATTTGAGAAATTATCCCTTGAAATGAGTAAATGCACATATATAACAAAAATTCTTTGAAATGCTTAAATATCCAATCTCTAACAAATAGCACTTGAAATGCATAAGTGACCATTTGAGAAATTAACTAATGAAATGAGTAAATGAATATGAGACAATGATTGACGAAACACAAAAGACAAGAAGGAATACTTATGTAAGTTAGATCATGTCTGGTTTGACTAGATAAGTTAGGATACATCAGTTTGGGAATGTAAGATTAAGTTAGGTAAAGCAAGTTAGGTTACGTTAGGATAGGTAAGATAAGTTAAATAAGTTAGGTTAAGCAGAATAAGTTAGGTAAGTTAAGTTAGGATAGGTAAAGTTAGGTTAAGTTAGGTATGATAGGTAAGGTAAGTTATGTTAGGATAGGTAAAGTTAGGTAAGATAGGGAAGGTAAGGTAAGTTATGTTAGGATAGGTAAAGTTAGGTTATGAAAGTTAAGTTAGGTAAGATAGGTAAAGTTAGGTAAGATAGGTAAGATAGGTTAAGCAGGTTAAGTTAGGAAAGGTAGGTAAGGTAAGGTAAGGTAACATAGGTAAAGTTAGGTTATGTTAGGTAAGATAGGTAAGGTAAGGTAACATAGGTAAAGTTAGGTACGATAGGTAAGATAGGTTAAGCAGGTTAAGTTAGGAAAGGTAGGTAAGGTAAGGTAACATAGGTAAAGTTAGGTTAGGTTAGGTAAGATAGGTTAGGAAAGGTAGGTAAGGTAAGGTAACATAGGTAAGGTTAGGTTAGGTAAGATAGGTTAGGAAAGGTAGGTAAGGTAAGGTAACATGGTAAAGTTAGGTAAGATAGGTAAGATAGGTTAAGCAGGTTAAGTTAGGAAAGGTAGGTAAGGTAAGGTAACATAGGTAAAGTTAGGTTAGGTTAGGTAAGATAGGTAAGGTAAGGTAACATAGGTAAAGTTAGGTTATGCAGGTTAAGTTAGGTAAGATAGGTAAAGTTAGGTTTAGGAACGTTACGTTAACTAAGTAACATTGTGTGGAGAGGATAGGTTACGTAGGTTTGAACAGTGTAGATCAGAGAACAGTTTTAGGGTAAAGCAACTAAGAAAATATGTTTTAACAGAAATGCAGGTTTGGTATGAAAAGCTGAACTAGTTACATTTTGGAGAGAAATTTTATGACTGAAGATGTCTTAAAGAATAACATGATGGAAGAAGGAGAGTTTCTTTGATGAACGAAGGTGTCTTAGAGAACAACTTTGGGAGAACAAAGGTGAATTAGAGATCACTTTGATGATTCTGAGAATAACTTTTATGTCTTAGAGAACAACTTTGGTAGCTCTGAGAAAGACTTTGTTGTCTTAGAGAATAACTTTCAGGACTTAGAGAATGTCTTTGATGAATGGAAGGTTACTTAGAGAATAACATATCATGACTGAGAATAACTTTTGATAGCTCTTAGAATAACTTGATGTCTTAGAGAATAACTTTAGATGTCTCTGAGAATAACTTTTATGAACGAAGATGTCTGAGATTAACTTTGACGTCTCTTGGATTAACTTTGATGACTGAGAGTGAGTTAGAGATTACCTTTGTTAACTCTGAGAATAACTTTGATGAACAAAGATGTTTTGGAAAGTTTCTCTGAAGAACGAAGGTGACTCTGAGAATAACTTTTGTTAGCTCTTTGAATAACTTTGAGAATGACTTCTGAGAACATGGGTAGTATTTGAACGCGTCTTTGATGTAATGAAAAGTAACTTTGATGACTCGAAGATATCTTGCAGATCAACTTTGATGACAGAGATTAACTTTTGTTGTTTTAGAGATTAACTTTTTGATAGCTCCGAGAATAACTTTTATGCCTCTGAGATTAACTTTAATGAACGAAGATGTCTTAGAAAGTTCTCTGATGAATGAAAGGCTACTTGGAGAATAGCATTTTGATAACTGAGATTAACTTTTTGATGACTCTGAGAATAACTTTGAGGATGCGAGTAAATTTTTGAGTGTTTGAGAGCGTCTTTTTGTTATCTCGAAGAGTAACTTTGGTGTTACGGAGAGCACCTTTGACTATTTTTCTTACTTAATGACATATAATTTTTACGAAAGTGCTGAAAAAGTTACATTTGACTATTTTTTCTTACTTAGCGACATATAATTTTAGTTACGAAAGTGTTGAAAAAGTTACATTTGACTCTTTTAGTTGAGGAAAAAGACAAAATATGACGACAGTGACTATTTTAGTGCTCCACAAAGTATAATGCCAGTTAAGAACGACGATGATAGATATCTTTGACTATATTTTCTTACTTGACTATGGATAAAGTTAGTTATGAACAGTGCTGAAAAGATTCCTTTGACAATTTTTAGCTAAGCGAAAGGCTGTTTTAGTTAAGAACGGTGTTGAATGAGGTTAATCCTGACTATTTTCAGATGAGAGAAGTGATATTTCAGTTAAGAAATGACAAGGAAACATGATGAAGTAACTATTTTTAGTTGACCGATGAATACTTTTAGTTGAGCAAAAGCCAAAACATGATGAACATGACTTTTTCTGATGATTGGCAGATAATTTTAGTTAATGAAATGACAATGAAACATGATGAACACGGTTATTTTCTGATGAATGGGGAATATGTTTAGTTAAGAAATGATGAAAGTTATTATTTTTAGTTGATTGACGATGGATAAAAGCTAGTTATGAACAGTTTTGGAAAGTTTCCTTTGACAATTTTTTCTTGATGAAACATAGCGCCTGTTAAGAAAGTGCTGAAAAAAGTTTCCTTTGACAATTTTTAGCTAAGAGAAAGGTTGTTTTAGTTAAGAACAGTGTTGAACGAGGCTATTTCTGACTATTTTTAGTTGACTGGATAATAAGTTTAGTTGAGAAATGACGAAAGTGACTATGTTTTTAGTTGATTGGTGAAAGATTTTTTTAGTTAAGGAACGTTAGATAACATGTAAGGGGGAAAACCCAGAGAACATATGGGGAACATGGCAAAGAACATGTAAGAAAAGTTGATGAATACAGTGAACATGCTGGGAATATGAACTTACAGAGAACATGAAAACATGATAAGGAGAATAGGGAATACAAAGAATGAACAATGGACTCGTGAAGAACATGGAGAATATGACAAAGAATGTAGAAAACATGTAAGTGAAGGTGAAAAACGAAGTGATCTTGTGAGGAACATGAACTTGTAGAGGAACATGAATATTGACAAAGAACACAAAATATGGAAGTTAGCATGAATATTGAGTATAAAAGTTGTAAAGAGAACATGTGATGAACATGAAAACATAGAAAATATGACTAGACTTTGTAGAGAACATAATGAGACTAAGAGAAAGATTACAGAAAAATGGAGATACTTGTGAAAATATGAACTGAATGGGACTGTGAACATTTGTAGAACATGGAATGAACACAGAAAACATGGACAAAAAGTGAAGAAAACAGCTGAATATAGAGAAAATATGCAAATACAGGGGAACAAGAGCTGGAGCTCGGTAACTGACTTGATCTTATTTACTATGTCTGAAAATGTAGTTGAGTGTTTAAATCTCAGGGGGATTTGGACTGATAGTAATGAATTTACATGAGTGAACTTGGACAGAGGACAAGAGCTAGAGTTTTATATTTGTTACTTCATATTTACTATGTCTGAAATACAGAGGGTAAAAATTTCGGGGAAATTGATGGTTTATTTACAAAGACTTGAGGGTGGAAGAGGGTGGGGGACAAGAGCTGGAGCTCAGTAACTGACTTGATCTTATTTACTACGTCTGAAATATGACTGTTTAAAATTTCAGGGGGATTGGACTGCTAGTAGCGAAAATGTGGTCTCTGTCAAATTTGGGTCTTTAATTGGACTCTGATTAATTTCGATCATGAACTGGACTCTGAATATTTGGCACAAAGTAGACTCTGGCGAATTTTCGGTATAAACTGGACTCTGATGAATTTCGATCAAGAACTGGACTCTGTCAAATTTTCACAGATTACAGGACACTGATGAAATTTGCTAGAAAACTGGACTCTGATGAATTTTGCTATTAAAGTAGACTCTGGCGAATTTGAGCATAAACTGGACTCTGACGAAAATTGGGTATAAAATGGTCTCTGTCAAATTTTCACAGATTACAGGACACTGATGAAATTTGCTCTCAAAGTAGACTCTGGCGAATTTCTGTTGATAATTGGACTCTGATGAAATATGAGCTTAAAACTGTCTCTGACTAATTTTGCTCTCAAAGTAGACTCTGTTCATTTTTAGGTATAAATTGGACTCTGATGAAATATGAGCTAAATACTGTCTCTGACTAATTTTGCTCTCAAAGTAGACTCTGGTGAATTTCTGTTGATAATTGGACTCTGATGAAATATGAGCTTAAAACTGTCTCTGACTAATTTGCTCACAAAGTGGACTCTGTTCATTTTTAGGTATAAAATGGTCTCTGATGAAATATGAGCTAAAACTGTCTCTGACTAATTTTGCTCACAAAGTAGACTCTGGCGAATTTCTGTTGATAATTGGACTCTGATGAAATATGAGCTTAAAACTGTCTCTGACGAATTTTGCTCTCAAAGTAGACTCTGGCGAATTTCTGTTGATAATTGGACTCTGATGAAATTTCAGCTTAAAACTGTCTCTGACTAATTTTGGTCTTTACAGGTGAAATAGCCGTAAATGGATATAAAACTAAATGTTATGGATAAGTTGTCTGTTTTCCTTAACAAAACATCTAAGACAATATTCTCTGAAAATGGTCCTTTTACAAATTCGGTCATAAACATATAAATAAACTTCTATAATTATTTGAAACTCTGAAAATAGCTGTAAGGAAATAGGAGGAGGGAGAGAGAGAGAGAGGAGGGACGGTCCAGATATTATGGAGAAGATAAGATAAGATAAGAGGTAACCTGTATGCGATGTCTGGCTGGCCGGGCGTAAGGTAAATAAAGGTGACGCGAGAGATTGCGAGGTAAGGGGGAGGGAGGTGATGTGAGGTACGAAACCCTGAAAACCCTGGCTCACAAACACGAATTTCTAAATTTACATGAATAACTATGGCTTACACAGACGGATTTTGTAAGTTGAAAACATGTAAAACATGTCCGTAGAGTTCTCCTGGAAGCCCTAAAGAGCTACATACGTTACTTGAATTTGTCCCATAAGGCCTTAACAAACTTCTATGTCTCGGAAATTATTTTTCTCATAAGAACTTTAACAAACTCGTATGACATTATTTTTCATTATAAGAATTCCCTAATTCCAAATCTGTGACTCCCCAAATTCACCTGAAAACCCTCACTCCCAGACACGAATTTCCCCGAAAACAAAAATTCACCTGTGTGGCTTACACCTCACAGGGGAATTTCCAAATTCACCTGAAACCCCGAAGACTCACAGGGGAATTTTCTCCCAGAAAAAAAAATTCCTCTGTGCGTCTTACACCCTACTACTGAGGGTGTGTGGCAGAGGGTGTGTGGCAGAGTGTGTGTGACAGAGTGTGTGTGGTAGAGGGTGTGTGGCAAAGGGTGTGTGGCAGAGGGTGTGTGGCAGAGGGTGTGTGGCAGAGGGTGTGTGGCAGAGTGTGTGTGGCAGAGGGTGTGTGGCAGACGGTGTGTGGCAGAGGGTGTGTGACAGAGGGTGTGTGGCAGAGGGTGTGTGGCAGAGGGTGTGTGTGGCAGAGGGTGTGTGACAGAGGGTGTGTGGCAAAGGGTGTGTGGCAGAGGGTGTGTGGCAGAGGGTGTGTGTGGCAGAGAGTGTGTGGCAGAGGGTGTGTGGCAGAGTGTGTGTGGCAGAGGGTGTGTGGCAAAGGGTGTGTGGCAGAGGGTGTGTGGCAGAGGGTGTGTGGCAGGGGGTGTGTGTGGCAGAGGGTGTGTGGCAGAGGGTGTGTGGCAGAGGGTGTGTGGCAGAGGGTGTGTGGCAGAGGGTGTGTGACAGGGGGTGTGTGGCAGAGGGCGTGGGGGAGGTGTGTGGCAGAGGGTGTGTGGCAGAGGGTGTGTGGCAGAGGGTGTGTGTGGCAGATGGTGTGTGGCAGAGGGTGTGTGGCAGAGGGTGTGTGGCAGAGGGTGTGTGGCAGAGGGTGTGTGGCAGAGGGGTGTGAGGCAGAGGGTGTGTGGCAGGGGGTGTGTGTGGCAGAGGGTGTGTGGCAGAGGGTGTATGGCAGAGGGTGTGTGGCAGAGTGTGTGTGGCAGAGGGTGTGTGGCAGAGGGAGCGTGGCAGAGGGTGTGTGGCAGAGGGTGTGTGGCAGAAGGTGTGTGGCAAAGGGAGCGTGGCAGAGGGTGTGTGGCAGAGGGTGTGTGGCAGGTGTGTGGCAGAGGGTGAGTGGCAGAGGGTGTGTGGCAGAGGGTGTGTGGCAGAGGGTGTGTGGCAGAGGGTGTGTGGCAGAGGGTGTGTGGCAGAGGGTGTGTGGCAGAGGGTGTGTGGCAGAGTGTGTGTGGCAGAGGGTGTGTGGCAGAGGGTGTGTGACAGAGGGTGTGTGGCAGAGGGTGTGTGGCAGAGGGTGTGTGGCAGAGGGTGTGTGTGGCAGAGGGTGTGTGACAGAGGGTGTGTGGCAGAGGGTGTGTGGCAGAGGGTGTGGCAGAGGGTGTGTGTGGCAGAGGGTGTGTGGCAGAGGGTGTGTGGCAGAGTGTGTGTGGCAGAGGGTGTGTGGCAAAGGGTGTGTGAAAGAGGGTGTGTGGCAGAGGGTGTGTGGCAGGGGGTGTGTGTTGCAGAGGGTGTGTGGCAGAGGGTGTGTGGCATAGGGTGTGTGGCAGAGGGTGTGTGGCAGAGGGTGTGTGACAGGGGGTGTGTGGCAGAGGGCGTGGGGGAGGTGTGTGGCAGAGGGTGTGTGGCAGAGGGTGTGTGGCAGAGGGTGTGTGGCAGAGGGTGTGTGGCATAGGGTGTGTGACAGGGGGTGTGTGACAGTGGGCGTGGGGGAGGTGTGTGGCAGAGGGTGTGTGGCAGAGGGTGTGTGGCAGAGGGTGTGTGTGTGGCAGAGGGTGTGTGGCATAGGGTGTGTGACAAGGGGTGTGTGGCAGAGAGTGTGTGGCAGAGGGTGTGTGGCAGAGGGTGTGTGTGGCAGAGGGTGTGTGGCAGAGGGTGTGTGGCAGAGGGTGTGTGGCAGGGGGTGTGTGGCAGAGTGTGTGTGGCAGAGGGTGTGTGGCAGAGGGTGTGTGGCAGAGGGTGTGTGTGGCAAAGGGTGTGTGACAGAGGGTGTGTGGCAGAGGGTGTGTGGCAGAGGGTGTGTGGCAGAGGGTGTGTGGCAGAGAGTGTGTGGCAGAGGGTGTGTGGCAGAGGGTGTGTGGCAGAGGGTGTGTGGCAGAGGGTGTGTGGCAGAGGGTGTGTGGCAGAGGGGTGTGTGGCAGAGGGAGTGTGGCAGGGGGTGTGTGTGGCAGAGGGTGTGTGGCAGAGGGTGTGTGGCAGAGGGTGTGTGGCAGAGTGTGTGTGGCAGAGGGTGTGTGGCAAAGGGAACGTGGCAGAGGGTGTGTGGCAGAGGGTGTGTGGCAGAGGGTGTGTGGCAGAGGGTGAGTGGCAGAGGGTGTGTGGCAGAGGGTGTGTGGCAGAGGGTGTGTGGCAGAGGGTGTGTGACAGAGGGTGTGTGGCAGAGTGTGTGTGACAGAGTGTGTGTGGCAGAGGGTGTGTGGCAAAGGATGTGTGGCAGAGGGTGTGTGGCAGAGGGTGTGTGGCAGAGGGTGTGTGGCAGAGGGTGTGTGGCAGAGGGTGTGTGTCAGAGTGTGTGTGGCAGAGTGTGTGTGGCAGAGGGTGTGTGGCAGAGGGTGTGTGTTGCAGAGGGTGTGTGGCAGAGGGTGTGTGGCAGAGGGTGTGTGGCAGAGGGTGTGTGGCAGAGGGTGTGTGACAGGGGGTGTGTGGCAGAGGGCGTGGGGGAGGTGTGTGGCAGAGGGTGTGTGGCAGAGGGTGTGTGGCAGAGGGTGTGTGGCAGAGGGTGTGTGGCATAGGGTGTGTGGCAGAGGGTGTGTGTCAGAGTGTGTGTGGCAGAGTGTGTGTGGCAGAGGGTGTGTGGCAGAGGGTGTGTGTTGCAGAGGGTGTGTGGCAGAGGGTGTGTGGCAGAGGGTGTGTGGCAGAGGGTGTGTGGCAGAGGGTGTGTGACAGGGGGTGTGTGGCAGAGGGCGTGGGGGAGGTGTGTGGCAGAGGGTGTGTGACAGAGAGTGTGTGGCAGAGGGTGTGTGGCAGAGGGTGTGTGGCAGAGGGTGTGTGTGGCAGAGGGTGTGTGGCAGAGGGTGTGTGGCAGAGGGTGTGTGGCAGAGGGTGTGGCAAAGGGTGTGTGTGGCAGAGGGTGTGTGGCAGAGGGTGTGTGGCAGAGTGTGTGTGGCAGAGGGTGTGTGGCAAAGGGTGTGTGGCAGAGGGTGTGTGGCAGAGGGTGTGTGGCAGGGGGTGTGTGTTGCAGAGGGTGTGTGGCAGAGGGTGTGTGGCAGAGGGTGTGTGGCAGAGGGTGTGTGGCAGAGGGTGTGTGACAGGGGGTGTGTGGCAGAGGGCGTGGGGGAGGTGTGTGGCAGAGGGTGTGTGGCAGAGGGTGTGTGGCAGAGGGTGTGTGGCAGAGGGTGTGTGGTATAGGGTGTGTGACAGGGGATGTGTGACAGTGGGCGTGGGGGAGGTGTGTGGCAGAGGGTGTGTGGCTGAGGGTGTGTGGCAGAGGGTGTGTGTGTGGCAGAGGGTGTGTGGCAGAGGGTGTGTGATAGGGGGTGTGTGGCAGAGGGCGTGGGGGAGGTGTGTGGCAGAGGGTGTGTGGCAGAGGGTGTGTGGCAGAGGGTGTGTGGCATAGGGTGTGTGACAGGGGGTGTGTGGCAGAGTGTGTGGCAGTGGGTGTGTGTGGCAGAGGGTGTGTGTGGCAGAGGGTGTGTGGCAGAGGGTGTGTGGCAGAGGGTGTGTGGCAGGGGGGGTGTGGCAGAGTGTGTGTGGCAAAGGGTGTGTGGCAGAGGGTGTGTGGCAGAGGGTGTGTGTGGCAAAGGGTGTGTGACAGAGGGTGTGTGGCAGAGGGTGTGTGACAGAGGGTGTGTGGCAGAGGGTGTGTGACAGGGGGTGTGTGGCAGAGAGTGTGTGGCAGAGGGTGTGTGGCAGAGGGTGTGTGGCAGAGGGTGTGTGGCAGAGGGTGTGTGTAGCAGAGCGTATGTGGCAGAGGGTGTGTGGCAGAGGGTGTGTGGCAGAGGGTGTGTGGCAGAGGGTGTGTGTGGCAGAGGGTGTGTGGCAGAGGGTGTGTGGCAGAGGGTGTGTGCCAGAGGGTGTGTGGCAGAGGGTGTGTGGCAGAGGGTGTGTGGCAGAGGGTGAGTGGCAGAGGGTGTGTGGCAGAGGGTGTGTGGCAGAGGGTGTGTGGCAGAGTGTGTGTGACAGAGTGTGTGTGGCAGAGGGTATGTGGCAGAGGGCGTGGGGGAGGTGTGTGGCAGAGGGTGTGTGGCAGAGGGTGTGTGGCAGAGGGTGTGTGGCAGAGGGTGTGTGTGGCAGAGGGTGTGTGGCAGAGGGAGTGTGGCAGAGTGTGTGTGGCAGAGGGTGTGTGGCAAAGGGTGTGTGGCAGAGGGTGTGTGGCAGAGGGTGTGTGGCAGAGTGTGTGTGGCAGAGGGTGTGTGGCAGAGGGTGTGTGACAAAGGGTGTGTGGCAGAGGGTGTGTGGCAGAGGGTGTGTGGCAGAGGGTGTGTGTGGCAGAGGGTGTGTGACAGAGGGTGTGTGGCAGAGGGTGTGTGGCAGAGGGTGTGGCAGAGGGTGTGTGTGGCAGAGGGTGTGTGGCAGAGGGTGTGTGGCAGAGTGTGTGTGGCAGAGGGTGTGTGGCAAAGGGTGTGTAGCAGAGGGTGTGTGGCAGAGGGTGTGTGGCAGGGGGTGTGTGTTGCAGAGGGTGTGTGGCAGAGGGTGTGTGGCAGTGGGTGTGTGGCAGAGGGTGTGTGGCAGAGGGTGTGTGACAGGGGGTGTGTGGCAGAGGGCGTGGGGGAGGTGTGTGGCAGAGGGTGTGTGGCAGAGGGTGTGTGGCAGAGGGTGTGTGGCAGAGGGTGTGTGGCATAGGGTGTGTGACAGGGGGTGTGTGACAGTGGGCGTGGGGGAGGTGTGTGGCAGAGGGTGTGTGGCAGAGGGTGTGTGAAAGGGGGTGTGTGGCAGAGGGCGTGGGGGAGGTGTGTGGCAGAGGGTGTGTGGCAGAGGGTGTGTGGCAGAGGGTGTGTGGCATAGGGTGTGTGACAGGGGGTGTGTGGCAGAGAGTGTGTGGCAGAGGGTGTGTGGCAGAGGGTGTGTGTGGCAGAGGGTGTGTGGCAGAGGGTGTGTGGCAGAGGGTGTGTGGCAGGGGGTGTGTGGCAGAGTGTGTGTAGCAGAGGGTGTGTGGCAGAGGGTGTGTGACAGGGGGTGTGTGGCAGAGGGCGTGGGGGAGGTGTGTGGCAGAGGGTGTGTGGCAGAGGGTGTGTGGCAGAGGGTGTGTGGCAGAGGGTGTGTGGTATAGGGTGTGTGACAGGGGATGTGTGACAGTGGGCGTGGGGGAGGTCTGTGGCAGAGGGTGTGTGGCTGAGGGTGTGTGGCAGAGGGTGTGTGTGTGGCAGAGGGTGTGTGGCAGAGGGTGTGTGATAGGGGGTGTGTGGCAGAGGGCGTGGGGGAGGTGTGTGGCAGAGGGTGTGTGGCAGAGGGTGTGTGGCAGAGGGTGTGTGGCATAGGGTGTGTGACAGGGGGTGTGTGGCAGAGTGTGTGGCAGAGGGTGTGTGTGGCAGAGGGTGTGTGTGGCAGAGGGTGTGTGGCAGAGGGTGTGTGGCAGAGGGTGTGTGGCAGGGGGGGTGTGGCAGAGTGTGTGTGGCAAAGGGTGTGTGGCAGAGGGTGTGTGGCAGAGGGTGTGTGTGGCAAAGGGTGTGTGACAGAGGGTGTGTGGCAGAGGGTGTGTGACAGAGGGTGTGTGGCAGAGGGTGTGTGACAGGGGGTGTGTGGCAGAGAGTGTGTGGCAGAGGGTGTGTGGCAGAGGGTGTGTGGCAGAGGGTGTGTGGCAGAGGGTGTGTGTAGCAGAGCGTATGTGGCAGAGGGTGTGTGGCAGAGGGTGTGTGGCAGAGGGTGTGTGGCAGAGGGTGTGTGTGGCAGAGGGTGTGTGGCAGAGGGTGTGTGGCAGAGGGTGTGTGCCAGAGGGTGTGTGGCAGAGGGTGTGTGGCAGAGGGTGTGTGGCAGAGGGTGAGTGGCAGAGGGTGTGTGGCAGAGGGTGTGTGGCAGAGGGTGTGTGGCAGAGTGTGTGTGACAGAGTGTGTGTGGCAGAGGGTATGTGGCAGAGGGCGTGGGGGAGGTGTGTGGCAGAGGGTGTGTGGCAGAGGGTGTGTGGCAGAGGGTGTGTGGCAGAGGGTGTGTGTGGCAGAGGGTGTGTGGCAGAGGGAGTGTGGCAGAGGGTGTGTGGCAAAGGGTGTGTGGCAGAGGGTGTGTGGCAGAGGGTGTGTGGCAGAGTGTGTGTGGCAGAGGGTGTGTGGCAGAGGGTGTGTGACAAAGGGTGTGTGGCAGAGGGTGTGTGGCAGAGGGTGTGTGGCAGAGGGTGTGTGTGGCAGAGGGTGTGTGACAGAGGGTGTGTGGCAGAGGGTGTGTGGCAGAGGGTGTGGCAGAGGGTGTGTGTGGCAGAGGGTGTGTGGCAGAGGGTGTGTGGCAGAGTGTGTGTGGCAGAGGGTGTGTGGCAAAGGGTGTGTGGCAGAGGGTGTGTGGCAGAGGGTGTGTGGCAGGGGGTGTGTGTTGCAGAGGGTGTGTGGCAGAGGGTGTGTGGCAGTGGGTGTGTGGCAGAGGGTGTGTGGCAGAGGGTGTGTGACAGGGGGTGTGTGGCAGAGGGCGTGGGGGAGGTGTGTGGCAGAGGGTGTGTGGCAGAGGGTGTGTGGCAGAGGGTGTGTGGCAGAGGGTGTGTGGCATAGGGTGTGTGACAGGGGGTGTGTGACAGTGGGCGTGGGGGAGGTGTGTGGCAGAGGGTGTGTGGCAGAGGGTGTGTGAAAGGGGGTGTGTGGCAGAGGGCGTGGGGGAGGTGTGTGGCAGAGGGTGTGTGGCAGAGGGTGTGTGGCAGAGGGTGTGTGGCATAGGGTGTGTGACAGGGGGTGTGTGGCAGAGAGTGTGTGGCAGAGGGTGTGTGGCAGAGGGTGTGTGTGGCAGAGGGTGTGTGGCAGAGGGTGTGTGGCAGAGGGTGTGTGGCAGGGGGTGTGTGGCAGAGTGTGTGTAGCAGAGGGTGTGTGGCAGAGGGTGTGTGGCAGAGGGTGTGTGTGGCAAAGGGTGTGTGACAGAGGGTGTGTGGCAGAGGGTGTGTGACAGAGGGCGTGGGGGAGGTGTGGTAGAGGGTGTGTGGCAGAGGGTGTGTGGCAGAGGGTGTGTGGCAGAGGGTGTGTGTGGCAGAGGGTGTGTGGCAGAGGGTGTGTGGCAGAGGGTGTGTGGCAGAGGGTGTGTGACAGGGGGTGTTTGGAAGAGAGTGTGTGGCAGAGGGTGTGTGGCAGAGGGTGTGTGGCAGAGGGTGTGTGACAGAGGGTGTGTGTGGCAGAGGGTGTGTGGCAGAGGGTGTGTGGCAGAGGGTGTGTGGCAGAGGGTGTGTGACAGGGGGTGTGTGGCAGAGAGTGTGTGGCAGAGGGTGTGTGGCAGAGGGTGTGTGGCAGAGGGTGTGTGGCAGAGGGTGTGTGTAGCAGAGCGTATGTGGCAGAGGGTGTGTGGCAGAGGGTGTGTGGCAGAGGGTGTGTGGCAGAGGGTGTGTGTGGCAGAGGGTGTGTGGCAGAGGGTGTGTGGCAGAGGGTGTGTGCCAGAGGGTGTGTGGCAGAGGGTGTGTGGCAGAGGGTGTGTGGCAGAGGGTGAGTGGCAGAGGGTGTGTGGCAGAGGGTGTGTGGCAGAGGGTGTGTGGCAGAGTGTGTGTGACAGAGTGTGTGTGGCAGAGGGTATGTGGCAGAGGGCGTGGGGGAGGTGTGTGGCAGAGGGTGTGTGGCAAAGGGTGTGTGGCAGAGGGTGTGTGGCAGAGGGTGTGTGGCAGAGGGTGTGTGGCAGAGGGTGTGTGGCAGAGGGTGTGTGGCAGAGGGTGTGTGTGGCAGAGGGTGTGTGTGGCAGAGGGTGTGTGGCAGAGGGTGTGTGGCAGAGGGTGTGTGGCAGAGGGGTGTGTGGCAGAGGGTGTGTGGCAGAGGGTGTGTGGCAGAGGGTGTGTGGCAGAGGGTGTGTGGCAGAGGGGTGTGTGGCAGAGGGTGTGTGGCAGGGGGTGTGTGTGGCAGAGGGTGTGTGGCAGAGGGTGTGTGGCAGAGGGTGTGTGGCAGAGTGTGTGTGGCAGAGGGTGTGTGGCAGAGGGAGTGTGGCAGAGGGTGTGTGGCAGAGGGTGTGTGGCAGAGGGTGTGTGGCAGAGGGTGTGTGGCAGAGGGTGAGTGGCAGAGGGTGTGTGGCAGAGGGTGTGTGGCAGAGGGTGTGTGTGGCAGAGGGTGTGTGGCAGAGGGTGTGTGGCAGAGGGTGTGTGGCAGAGTGTGTGTGGCAGAGGGTGTGTGGCAAGGGGTGTGTGGCAGAGGGTGTGTGGCAGAGGGTGTGTGGCAGAGGGTGTGTGGCAGAGGGTGTGTGGCAGAGGGTGTGTGGCAGAGGGTGTGTGGCAGAGGGTGTGTGGCAGAGGGTGTGTGGCAGAGGGTGTGTGGCAGAGGGTGTGTGGCAGAGGGTGTGTGGCAGAGGGTGTGTGGCAGAGTGTGTGTGGCAGAGGGTGTGTGGCAGAGGGTGTGTGGCAGAGGGTGTGTGGCAGAGGGTGTGTGGCAGAGGGTGTGTGGCAGAGGGTGTGTGGCAGAGGGTGTGTGGCAGAGGGTGTGTGGCAGAGGGTGTGTGGCAGAGGGTGTG
>NW_027190233.1:0-47640 GCF_040958095.1 Procambarus clarkii | reverse complement strand
AGACCCTACAAAAGAAGTAGAGAGTTCGAGATATATATACATCCCAAACATCTCCACTTCCCGAGGGCACCAGATGAGTGTGGGGTCAGTCTGCATTTTTCGTCAAGCCACTGTCAATGTGAGAGAACTCGTGTCCAGCTTATAAGCCTATACTTGCATAAACCACAAGTGAAGATTAATAATCTTTGGACAACACCCACCAGTGGGACTCGAACCCAGAAAGCACAACTACCTTCCAGTAGCTGCCATAACTAGTATGCTTTAACCCACTACACCATCAGACCCTACAAAAGAAGTAGAGAGTTCGAGATATATATACATCCCAAACATCTCCACTTCCCGAGGGCACCAGATGAGTGTGGGGTCAGTCTGCATTTTTCGTCAAGCCACTGTCAATGTGAGAGAACTCGTGTCCAGCTTATAAGCCTATACTTGCATAAACCACAAGTGAAGATTAATAATCTTTGGACAACACCCACCAGTGGGACTCGAACCCAGAAAGCACAACTACCTTCCAGTAGCTGCCATAACTAGTATGCTTTAACCCACTACACCATCAGACCCTACAAAAGAAGTAGAGAGTTCGAGATATATATACATCCCAAACATCTCCACTTCCCGAGGGCACCAGATGAGTGTGGGGTCAGTCTGCATTTTTCGTCAAGCCACTGTCAATGTGAGAGAACTCGTGTCCAGCTTATAAGCCTATACTTGCATAAACCACAAGTGAAGATTAATAATCTTTGGACAACACCCACCAGTGGGACTCGAACCCAGAAAGCACAACTACCTTCCAGTAGCTGCCATAACTAGTATGCTTTAACCCACTACACCATCAGACCCTACAAAAGAAGTAGAGAGTTCGAGATATATATACATCCCAAACATCTCCACTTCCCGAGGGCACCAGATGAGTGTGGGGTCAGTCTGCATTTTTCGTCAAGCCACTGTCAATGTGAGAGAACTCGTGTCCAGCTTATAAGCCTATACTTGCATAAACCACAAGTGAAGATTAATAATCTTTGGACAACACCCACCAGTGGGACTCGAACCCAGAAAGCACAACTACCTTCCAGTAGCTGCCATAACTAGTATGCTTTAACCCACTACACCATCAGACCCTACAAAAGAAGTAGAGAGTTCGAGATATATATACATCCCAAACATCTCCACTTCCCGAGGGCACCAGATGAGTGTGGGGTCAGTCTGCATTTTTCGTCAAGCCACTGTCAATGTGAGAGAACTCGTGTCCAGCTTATAAGCCTATACTTGCATAAACCACAAGTGAAGATTAATAATCTTTGGACAACACCCACCAGTGGGACTCGAACCCAGAAAGCACAACTACCTTCCAGTAGCTGCCATAACTAGTATGCTTTAACCCACTACACCATCAGACCCTACAAAAGAAGTAGAGAGTTCGAGATATATATACATCCCAAACATCTCCACTTCCCGAGGGCACCAGATGAGTGTGGGGTCAGTCTGCATTTTTCGTCAAGCCACTGTCAATGTGAGAGAACTCGTGTCCAGCTTATAAGCCTATACTTGCATAAACCACAAGTGAAGATTAATAATCTTTGGACAACACCCACCAGTGGGACTCGAACCCAGAAAGCACAACTACCTTCCAGTAGCTGCCATAACTAGTATGCTTTAACCCACTACACCATCAGACCCTACAAAAGAAGTAGAGAGTTCGAGATATATATACATCCCAAACATCTCCACTTCCCGAGGGCACCAGATGAGTGTGGGGTCAGTCTGCATTTTTCGTCAAGCCACTGTCAATGTGAGAGAACTCGTGTCCAGCTTATAAGCCTATACTTGCATAAACCACAAGTGAAGATTAATAATCTTTGGACAACACCCACCAGTGGGACTCGAACCCAGAAAGCACAACTACCTTCCAGTAGCTGCCATAACTAGTATGCTTTAACCCACTACACCATCAGACCCTACAAAAGAAGTAGAGAGTTCGAGATATATATACATCCCAAACATCTCCACTTCCCGAGGGCACCAGATGAGTGTGGGGTCAGTCTGCATTTTTCGTCAAGCCACTGTCAATGTGAGAGAACTCGTGTCCAGCTTATAAGCCTATACTTGCATAAACCACAAGTGAAGATTAATAATCTTTGGACAACACCCACCAGTGGGACTCGAACCCAGAAAGCACAACTACCTTCCAGTAGCTGCCATAACTAGTATGCTTTAACCCACTACACCATCAGACCCTACAAAAGAAGTAGAGAGTTCGAGATATATATACATCCCAAACATCTCCACTTCCCGAGGGCACCAGATGAGTGTGGGGTCAGTCTGCATTTTTCGTCAAGCCACTGTCAATGTGAGAGAACTCGTGTCCAGCTTATAAGCCTATACTTGCATAAACCACAAGTGAAGATTAATAATCTTTGGACAACACCCACCAGTGGGACTCGAACCCAGAAAGCACAACTACCTTCCAGTAGCTGCCATAACTAGTATGCTTTAACCCACTACACCATCAGACCCTACAAAAGAAGTAGAGAGTTCGAGATATATATACATCCCAAACATCTCCACTTCCCGAGGGCACCAGATGAGTGTGGGGTCAGTCTGCATTTTTCGTCAAGCCACTGTCAATGTGAGAGAACTCGTGTCCAGCTTATAAGCCTATACTTGCATAAACCACAAGTGAAGATTAATAATCTTTGGACAACACCCACCAGTGGGACTCGAACCCAGAAAGCACAACTACCTTCCAGTAGCTGCCATAACTAGTATGCTTTAACCCACTACACCATCAGACCCTACAAAAGAAGTAGAGAGTTCGAGATATATATACATCCCAAACATCTCCACTTCCCGAGGGCACCAGATGAGTGTGGGGTCAGTCTGCATTTTTCGTCAAGCCACTGTCAATGTGAGAGAACTCGTGTCCAGCTTATAAGCCTATACTTGCATAAACCACAAGTGAAGATTAATAATCTTTGGACAACACCCACCAGTGGGACTCGAACCCAGAAAGCACAACTACCTTCCAGTAGCTGCCATAACTAGTATGCTTTAACCCACTACACCATCAGACCCTACAAAAGAAGTAGAGAGTTCGAGATATATATACATCCCAAACATCTCCACTTCCCGAGGGCACCAGATGAGTGTGGGGTCAGTCTGCATTTTTCGTCAAGCCACTGTCAATGTGAGAGAACTCGTGTCCAGCTTATAAGCCTATACTTGCATAAACCACAAGTGAAGATTAATAATCTTTGGACAACACCCACCAGTGGGACTCGAACCCAGAAAGCACAACTACCTTCCAGTAGCTGCCATAACTAGTATGCTTTAACCCACTACACCATCAGACCCTACAAAAGAAGTAGAGAGTTCGAGATATATATACATCCCAAACATCTCCACTTCCCGAGGGCACCAGATGAGTGTGGGGTCAGTCTGCATTTTTCGTCAAGCCACTGTCAATGTGAGAGAACTCGTGTCCAGCTTATAAGCCTATACTTGCATAAACCACAAGTGAAGATTAATAATCTTTGGACAACACCCACCAGTGGGACTCGAACCCAGAAAGCACAACTACCTTCCAGTAGCTGCCATAACTAGTATGCTTTAACCCACTACACCATCAGACCCTACAAAAGAAGTAGAGAGTTCGAGATATATATACATCCCAAACATCTCCACTTCCCGAGGGCACCAGATGAGTGTGGGGTCAGTCTGCATTTTTCGTCAAGCCACTGTCAATGTGAGAGAACTCGTGTCCAGCTTATAAGCCTATACTTGCATAAACCACAAGTGAAGATTAATAATCTTTGGACAACACCCACCAGTGGGACTCGAACCCAGAAAGCACAACTACCTTCCAGTAGCTGCCATAACTAGTATGCTTTAACCCACTACACCATCAGACCCTACAAAAGAAGTAGAGAGTTCGAGATATATATACATCCCAAACATCTCCACTTCCCGAGGGCACCAGATGAGTGTGGGGTCAGTCTGCATTTTTCGTCAAGCCACTGTCAATGTGAGAGAACTCGTGTCCAGCTTATAAGCCTATACTTGCATAAACCACAAGTGAAGATTAATAATCTTTGGACAACACCCACCAGTGGGACTCGAACCCAGAAAGCACAACTACCTTCCAGTAGCTGCCATAACTAGTATGCTTTAACCCACTACACCATCAGACCCTACAAAAGAAGTAGAGAGTTCGAGATATATATACATCCCAAACATCTCCACTTCCCGAGGGCACCAGATGAGTGTGGGGTCAGTCTGCATTTTTCGTCAAGCCACTGTCAATGTGAGAGAACTCGTGTCCAGCTTATAAGCCTATACTTGCATAAACCACAAGTGAAGATTAATAATCTTTGGACAACACCCACCAGTGGGACTCGAACCCAGAAAGCACAACTACCTTCCAGTAGCTGCCATAACTAGTATGCTTTAACCCACTACACCATCAGACCCTACAAAAGAAGTAGAGAGTTCGAGATATATATACATCCCAAACATCTCCACTTCCCGAGGGCACCAGATGAGTGTGGGGTCAGTCTGCATTTTTCGTCAAGCCACTGTCAATGTGAGAGAACTCGTGTCCAGCTTATAAGCCTATACTTGCATAAACCACAAGTGAAGATTAATAATCTTTGGACAACACCCACCAGTGGGACTCGAACCCAGAAAGCACAACTACCTTCCAGTAGCTGCCATAACTAGTATGCTTTAACCCACTACACCATCAGACCCTACAAAAGAAGTAGAGAGTTCGAGATATATATACATCCCAAACATCTCCACTTCCCGAGGGCACCAGATGAGTGTGGGGTCAGTCTGCATTTTTCGTCAAGCCACTGTCAATGTGAGAGAACTCGTGTCCAGCTTATAAGCCTATACTTGCATAAACCACAAGTGAAGATTAATAATCTTTGGACAACACCCACCAGTGGGACTCGAACCCAGAAAGCACAACTACCTTCCAGTAGCTGCCATAACTAGTATGCTTTAACCCACTACACCATCAGACCCTACAAAAGAAGTAGAGAGTTCGAGATATATATACATCCCAAACATCTCCACTTCCCGAGGGCACCAGATGAGTGTGGGGTCAGTCTGCATTTTTCGTCAAGCCACTGTCAATGTGAGAGAACTCGTGTCCAGCTTATAAGCCTATACTTGCATAAACCACAAGTGAAGATTAATAATCTTTGGACAACACCCACCAGTGGGACTCGAACCCAGAAAGCACAACTACCTTCCAGTAGCTGCCATAACTAGTATGCTTTAACCCACTACACCATCAGACCCTACAAAAGAAGTAGAGAGTTCGAGATATATATACATCCCAAACATCTCCACTTCCCGAGGGCACCAGATGAGTGTGGGGTCAGTCTGCATTTTTCGTCAAGCCACTGTCAATGTGAGAGAACTCGTGTCCAGCTTATAAGCCTATACTTGCATAAACCACAAGTGAAGATTAATAATCTTTGGACAACACCCACCAGTGGGACTCGAACCCAGAAAGCACAACTACCTTCCAGTAGCTGCCATAACTAGTATGCTTTAACCCACTACACCATCAGACCCTACAAAAGAAGTAGAGAGTTCGAGATATATATACATCCCAAACATCTCCACTTCCCGAGGGCACCAGATGAGTGTGGGGTCAGTCTGCATTTTTCGTCAAGCCACTGTCAATGTGAGAGAACTCGTGTCCAGCTTATAAGCCTATACTTGCATAAACCACAAGTGAAGATTAATAATCTTTGGACAACACCCACCAGTGGGACTCGAACCCAGAAAGCACAACTACCTTCCAGTAGCTGCCATAACTAGTATGCTTTAACCCACTACACCATCAGACCCTACAAAAGAAGTAGAGAGTTCGAGATATATATACATCCCAAACATCTCCACTTCCCGAGGGCACCAGATGAGTGTGGGGTCAGTCTGCATTTTTCGTCAAGCCACTGTCAATGTGAGAGAACTCGTGTCCAGCTTATAAGCCTATACTTGCATAAACCACAAGTGAAGATTAATAATCTTTGGACAACACCCACCAGTGGGACTCGAACCCAGAAAGCACAACTACCTTCCAGTAGCTGCCATAACTAGTATGCTTTAACCCACTACACCATCAGACCCTACAAAAGAAGTAGAGAGTTCGAGATATATATACATCCCAAACATCTCCACTTCCCGAGGGCACCAGATGAGTGTGGGGTCAGTCTGCATTTTTCGTCAAGCCACTGTCAATGTGAGAGAACTCGTGTCCAGCTTATAAGCCTATACTTGCATAAACCACAAGTGAAGATTAATAATCTTTGGACAACACCCACCAGTGGGACTCGAACCCAGAAAGCACAACTACCTTCCAGTAGCTGCCATAACTAGTATGCTTTAACCCACTACACCATCAGACCCTACAAAAGAAGTAGAGAGTTCGAGATATATATACATCCCAAACATCTCCACTTCCCGAGGGCACCAGATGAGTGTGGGGTCAGTCTGCATTTTTCGTCAAGCCACTGTCAATGTGAGAGAACTCGTGTCCAGCTTATAAGCCTATACTTGCATAAACCACAAGTGAAGATTAATAATCTTTGGACAACACCCACCAGTGGGACTCGAACCCAGAAAGCACAACTACCTTCCAGTAGCTGCCATAACTAGTATGCTTTAACCCACTACACCATCAGACCCTACAAAAGAAGTAGAGAGTTCGAGATATATATACATCCCAAACATCTCCACTTCCCGAGGGCACCAGATGAGTGTGGGGTCAGTCTGCATTTTTCGTCAAGCCACTGTCAATGTGAGAGAACTCGTGTCCAGCTTATAAGCCTATACTTGCATAAACCACAAGTGAAGATTAATAATCTTTGGACAACACCCACCAGTGGGACTCGAACCCAGAAAGCACAACTACCTTCCAGTAGCTGCCATAACTAGTATGCTTTAACCCACTACACCATCAGACCCTACAAAAGAAGTAGAGAGTTCGAGATATATATACATCCCAAACATCTCCACTTCCCGAGGGCACCAGATGAGTGTGGGGTCAGTCTGCATTTTTCGTCAAGCCACTGTCAATGTGAGAGAACTCGTGTCCAGCTTATAAGCCTATACTTGCATAAACCACAAGTGAAGATTAATAATCTTTGGACAACACCCACCAGTGGGACTCGAACCCAGAAAGCACAACTACCTTCCAGTAGCTGCCATAACTAGTATGCTTTAACCCACTACACCATCAGACCCTACAAAAGAAGTAGAGAGTTCGAGATATATATACATCCCAAACATCTCCACTTCCCGAGGGCACCAGATGAGTGTGGGGTCAGTCTGCATTTTTCGTCAAGCCACTGTCAATGTGAGAGAACTCGTGTCCAGCTTATAAGCCTATACTTGCATAAACCACAAGTGAAGATTAATAATCTTTGGACAACACCCACCAGTGGGACTCGAACCCAGAAAGCACAACTACCTTCCAGTAGCTGCCATAACTAGTATGCTTTAACCCACTACACCATCAGACCCTACAAAAGAAGTAGAGAGTTCGAGATATATATACATCCCAAACATCTCCACTTCCCGAGGGCACCAGATGAGTGTGGGGTCAGTCTGCATTTTTCGTCAAGCCACTGTCAATGTGAGAGAACTCGTGTCCAGCTTATAAGCCTATACTTGCATAAACCACAAGTGAAGATTAATAATCTTTGGACAACACCCACCAGTGGGACTCGAACCCAGAAAGCACAACTACCTTCCAGTAGCTGCCATAACTAGTATGCTTTAACCCACTACACCATCAGACCCTACAAAAGAAGTAGAGAGTTCGAGATATATATACATCCCAAACATCTCCACTTCCCGAGGGCACCAGATGAGTGTGGGGTCAGTCTGCATTTTTCGTCAAGCCACTGTCAATGTGAGAGAACTCGTGTCCAGCTTATAAGCCTATACTTGCATAAACCACAAGTGAAGATTAATAATCTTTGGACAACACCCACCAGTGGGACTCGAACCCAGAAAGCACAACTACCTTCCAGTAGCTGCCATAACTAGTATGCTTTAACCCACTACACCATCAGACCCTACAAAAGAAGTAGAGAGTTCGAGATATATATACATCCCAAACATCTCCACTTCCCGAGGGCACCAGATGAGTGTGGGGTCAGTCTGCATTTTTCGTCAAGCCACTGTCAATGTGAGAGAACTCGTGTCCAGCTTATAAGCCTATACTTGCATAAACCACAAGTGAAGATTAATAATCTTTGGACAACACCCACCAGTGGGACTCGAACCCAGAAAGCACAACTACCTTCCAGTAGCTGCCATAACTAGTATGCTTTAACCCACTACACCATCAGACCCTACAAAAGAAGTAGAGAGTTCGAGATATATATACATCCCAAACATCTCCACTTCCCGAGGGCACCAGATGAGTGTGGGGTCAGTCTGCATTTTTCGTCAAGCCACTGTCAATGTGAGAGAACTCGTGTCCAGCTTATAAGCCTATACTTGCATAAACCACAAGTGAAGATTAATAATCTTTGGACAACACCCACCAGTGGGACTCGAACCCAGAAAGCACAACTACCTTCCAGTAGCTGCCATAACTAGTATGCTTTAACCCACTACACCATCAGACCCTACAAAAGAAGTAGAGAGTTCGAGATATATATACATCCCAAACATCTCCACTTCCCGAGGGCACCAGATGAGTGTGGGGTCAGTCTGCATTTTTCGTCAAGCCACTGTCAATGTGAGAGAACTCGTGTCCAGCTTATAAGCCTATACTTGCATAAACCACAAGTGAAGATTAATAATCTTTGGACAACACCCACCAGTGGGACTCGAACCCAGAAAGCACAACTACCTTCCAGTAGCTGCCATAACTAGTATGCTTTAACCCACTACACCATCAGACCCTACAAAAGAAGTAGAGAGTTCGAGATATATATACATCCCAAACATCTCCACTTCCCGAGGGCACCAGATGAGTGTGGGGTCAGTCTGCATTTTTCGTCAAGCCACTGTCAATGTGAGAGAACTCGTGTCCAGCTTATAAGCCTATACTTGCATAAACCACAAGTGAAGATTAATAATCTTTGGACAACACCCACCAGTGGGACTCGAACCCAGAAAGCACAACTACCTTCCAGTAGCTGCCATAACTAGTATGCTTTAACCCACTACACCATCAGACCCTACAAAAGAAGTAGAGAGTTCGAGATATATATACATCCCAAACATCTCCACTTCCCGAGGGCACCAGATGAGTGTGGGGTCAGTCTGCATTTTTCGTCAAGCCACTGTCAATGTGAGAGAACTCGTGTCCAGCTTATAAGCCTATACTTGCATAAACCACAAGTGAAGATTAATAATCTTTGGACAACACCCACCAGTGGGACTCGAACCCAGAAAGCACAACTACCTTCCAGTAGCTGCCATAACTAGTATGCTTTAACCCACTACACCATCAGACCCTACAAAAGAAGTAGAGAGTTCGAGATATATATACATCCCAAACATCTCCACTTCCCGAGGGCACCAGATGAGTGTGGGGTCAGTCTGCATTTTTCGTCAAGCCACTGTCAATGTGAGAGAACTCGTGTCCAGCTTATAAGCCTATACTTGCATAAACCACAAGTGAAGATTAATAATCTTTGGACAACACCCACCAGTGGGACTCGAACCCAGAAAGCACAACTACCTTCCAGTAGCTGCCATAACTAGTATGCTTTAACCCACTACACCATCAGACCCTACAAAAGAAGTAGAGAGTTCGAGATATATATACATCCCAAACATCTCCACTTCCCGAGGGCACCAGATGAGTGTGGGGTCAGTCTGCATTTTTCGTCAAGCCACTGTCAATGTGAGAGAACTCGTGTCCAGCTTATAAGCCTATACTTGCATAAACCACAAGTGAAGATTAATAATCTTTGGACAACACCCACCAGTGGGACTCGAACCCAGAAAGCACAACTACCTTCCAGTAGCTGCCATAACTAGTATGCTTTAACCCACTACACCATCAGACCCTACAAAAGAAGTAGAGAGTTCGAGATATATATACATCCCAAACATCTCCACTTCCCGAGGGCACCAGATGAGTGTGGGGTCAGTCTGCATTTTTCGTCAAGCCACTGTCAATGTGAGAGAACTCGTGTCCAGCTTATAAGCCTATACTTGCATAAACCACAAGTGAAGATTAATAATCTTTGGACAACACCCACCAGTGGGACTCGAACCCAGAAAGCACAACTACCTTCCAGTAGCTGCCATAACTAGTATGCTTTAACCCACTACACCATCAGACCCTACAAAAGAAGTAGAGAGTTCGAGATATATATACATCCCAAACATCTCCACTTCCCGAGGGCACCAGATGAGTGTGGGGTCAGTCTGCATTTTTCGTCAAGCCACTGTCAATGTGAGAGAACTCGTGTCCAGCTTATAAGCCTATACTTGCATAAACCACAAGTGAAGATTAATAATCTTTGGACAACACCCACCAGTGGGACTCGAACCCAGAAAGCACAACTACCTTCCAGTAGCTGCCATAACTAGTATGCTTTAACCCACTACACCATCAGACCCTACAAAAGAAGTAGAGAGTTCGAGATATATATACATCCCAAACATCTCCACTTCCCGAGGGCACCAGATGAGTGTGGGGTCAGTCTGCATTTTTCGTCAAGCCACTGTCAATGTGAGAGAACTCGTGTCCAGCTTATAAGCCTATACTTGCATAAACCACAAGTGAAGATTAATAATCTTTGGACAACACCCACCAGTGGGACTCGAACCCAGAAAGCACAACTACCTTCCAGTAGCTGCCATAACTAGTATGCTTTAACCCACTACACCATCAGACCCTACAAAAGAAGTAGAGAGTTCGAGATATATATACATCCCAAACATCTCCACTTCCCGAGGGCACCAGATGAGTGTGGGGTCAGTCTGCATTTTTCGTCAAGCCACTGTCAATGTGAGAGAACTCGTGTCCAGCTTATAAGCCTATACTTGCATAAACCACAAGTGAAGATTAATAATCTTTGGACAACACCCACCAGTGGGACTCGAACCCAGAAAGCACAACTACCTTCCAGTAGCTGCCATAACTAGTATGCTTTAACCCACTACACCATCAGACCCTACAAAAGAAGTAGAGAGTTCGAGATATATATACATCCCAAACATCTCCACTTCCCGAGGGCACCAGATGAGTGTGGGGTCAGTCTGCATTTTTCGTCAAGCCACTGTCAATGTGAGAGAACTCGTGTCCAGCTTATAAGCCTATACTTGCATAAACCACAAGTGAAGATTAATAATCTTTGGACAACACCCACCAGTGGGACTCGAACCCAGAAAGCACAACTACCTTCCAGTAGCTGCCATAACTAGTATGCTTTAACCCACTACACCATCAGACCCTACAAAAGAAGTAGAGAGTTCGAGATATATATACATCCCAAACATCTCCACTTCCCGAGGGCACCAGATGAGTGTGGGGTCAGTCTGCATTTTTCGTCAAGCCACTGTCAATGTGAGAGAACTCGTGTCCAGCTTATAAGCCTATACTTGCATAAACCACAAGTGAAGATTAATAATCTTTGGACAACACCCACCAGTGGGACTCGAACCCAGAAAGCACAACTACCTTCCAGTAGCTGCCATAACTAGTATGCTTTAACCCACTACACCATCAGACCCTACAAAAGAAGTAGAGAGTTCGAGATATATATACATCCCAAACATCTCCACTTCCCGAGGGCACCAGATGAGTGTGGGGTCAGTCTGCATTTTTCGTCAAGCCACTGTCAATGTGAGAGAACTCGTGTCCAGCTTATAAGCCTATACTTGCATAAACCACAAGTGAAGATTAATAATCTTTGGACAACACCCACCAGTGGGACTCGAACCCAGAAAGCACAACTACCTTCCAGTAGCTGCCATAACTAGTATGCTTTAACCCACTACACCATCAGACCCTACAAAAGAAGTAGAGAGTTCGAGATATATATACATCCCAAACATCTCCACTTCCCGAGGGCACCAGATGAGTGTGGGGTCAGTCTGCATTTTTCGTCAAGCCACTGTCAATGTGAGAGAACTCGTGTCCAGCTTATAAGCCTATACTTGCATAAACCACAAGTGAAGATTAATAATCTTTGGACAACACCCACCAGTGGGACTCGAACCCAGAAAGCACAACTACCTTCCAGTAGCTGCCATAACTAGTATGCTTTAACCCACTACACCATCAGACCCTACAAAAGAAGTAGAGAGTTCGAGATATATATACATCCCAAACATCTCCACTTCCCGAGGGCACCAGATGAGTGTGGGGTCAGTCTGCATTTTTCGTCAAGCCACTGTCAATGTGAGAGAACTCGTGTCCAGCTTATAAGCCTATACTTGCATAAACCACAAGTGAAGATTAATAATCTTTGGACAACACCCACCAGTGGGACTCGAACCCAGAAAGCACAACTACCTTCCAGTAGCTGCCATAACTAGTATGCTTTAACCCACTACACCATCAGACCCTACAAAAGAAGTAGAGAGTTCGAGATATATATACATCCCAAACATCTCCACTTCCCGAGGGCACCAGATGAGTGTGGGGTCAGTCTGCATTTTTCGTCAAGCCACTGTCAATGTGAGAGAACTCGTGTCCAGCTTATAAGCCTATACTTGCATAAACCACAAGTGAAGATTAATAATCTTTGGACAACACCCACCAGTGGGACTCGAACCCAGAAAGCACAACTACCTTCCAGTAGCTGCCATAACTAGTATGCTTTAACCCACTACACCATCAGACCCTACAAAAGAAGTAGAGAGTTCGAGATATATATACATCCCAAACATCTCCACTTCCCGAGGGCACCAGATGAGTGTGGGGTCAGTCTGCATTTTTCGTCAAGCCACTGTCAATGTGAGAGAACTCGTGTCCAGCTTATAAGCCTATACTTGCATAAACCACAAGTGAAGATTAATAATCTTTGGACAACACCCACCAGTGGGACTCGAACCCAGAAAGCACAACTACCTTCCAGTAGCTGCCATAACTAGTATGCTTTAACCCACTACACCATCAGACCCTACAAAAGAAGTAGAGAGTTCGAGATATATATACATCCCAAACATCTCCACTTCCCGAGGGCACCAGATGAGTGTGGGGTCAGTCTGCATTTTTCGTCAAGCCACTGTCAATGTGAGAGAACTCGTGTCCAGCTTATAAGCCTATACTTGCATAAACCACAAGTGAAGATTAATAATCTTTGGACAACACCCACCAGTGGGACTCGAACCCAGAAAGCACAACTACCTTCCAGTAGCTGCCATAACTAGTATGCTTTAACCCACTACACCATCAGACCCTACAAAAGAAGTAGAGAGTTCGAGATATATATACATCCCAAACATCTCCACTTCCCGAGGGCACCAGATGAGTGTGGGGTCAGTCTGCATTTTTCGTCAAGCCACTGTCAATGTGAGAGAACTCGTGTCCAGCTTATAAGCCTATACTTGCATAAACCACAAGTGAAGATTAATAATCTTTGGACAACACCCACCAGTGGGACTCGAACCCAGAAAGCACAACTACCTTCCAGTAGCTGCCATAACTAGTATGCTTTAACCCACTACACCATCAGACCCTACAAAAGAAGTAAGAGAGTTCGAGATATATATACATCCCAAACATCTCCACTTCCCGAGGGCACCAGATGAGTGTGGGGTCAGTCTGCATTTTTCGTCAAGCCACTGTCAATGTGAGAGAACTCGTGTCCAGCTTATAAGCCTATACTTGCATAAACCACAAGTGAAGATTAATAATCTTTGGACAACACCCACCAGTGGGACTCGAACCCAGAAAGCACAACTACCTTCCAGTAGCTGCCATAACTAGTATGCTTTAACCCACTACACCATCAGACCCTACAAAAGAAGTAGAGAGTTCGAGATATATATACATCCCAAACATCTCCACTTCCCGAGGGCACCAGATGAGTGTGGGGTCAGTCTGCATTTTTCGTCAAGCCACTGTCAATGTGAGAGAACTCGTGTCCAGCTTATAAGCCTATACTTGCATAAACCACAAGTGAAGATTAATAATCTTTGGACAACACCCACCAGTGGGACTCGAACCCAGAAAGCACAACTACCTTCCAGTAGCTGCCATAACTAGTATGCTTTAACCCACTACACCATCAGACCCTACAAAAGAAGTAGAGAGTTCGAGATATATATACATCCCAAACATCTCCACTTCCCGAGGGCACCAGATGAGTGTGGGGTCAGTCTGCATTTTTCGTCAAGCCACTGTCAATGTGAGAGAACTCGTGTCCAGCTTATAAGCCTATACTTGCATAAACCACAAGTGAAGATTAATAATCTTTGGACAACACCCACCAGTGGACTCGAACCCAGAAAGCACAACTACCTTCCAGTAGCTGCCATAACTAGTATGCTTTAACCCACTACACCATCAGACCCTACAAAAGAAGTAGAGAGTTCGAGATATATATACATCCCAAACATCTCCACTTCCCGAGGGCACCAGATGAGTGTGGGGTCAGTCTGCATTTTTCGTCAAGCCACTGTCAATGTGAGAGAACTCGTGTCCAGCTTATAAGCCTATACTTGCATAAACCACAAGTGAAGATTAATAATCTTTGGACAACACCCACCAGTGGGACTCGAACCCAGAAAGCACAACTACCTTCCAGTAGCTGCCATAACTAGTATGCTTTAACCCACTACACCATCAGACCCTACAAAAGAAGTAGAGAGTTCGAGATATATATACATCCCAAACATCTCCACTTCCCGAGGGCACCAGATGAGTGTGGGGTCAGTCTGCATTTTTCGTCAAGCCACTGTCAATGTGAGAGAACTCGTGTCCAGCTTATAAGCCTATACTTGCATAAACCACAAGTGAAGATTAATAATCTTTGGACAACACCCACCAGTGGGACTCGAACCCAGAAAGCACAACTACCTTCCAGTAGCTGCCATAACTAGTATGCTTTAACCCACTACACCATCAGACCCTACAAAAGAAGTAGAGAGTTCGAGATATATATACATCCCAAACATCTCCACTTCCCGAGGGCACCAGATGAGTGTGGGGTCAGTCTGCATTTTTCGTCAAGCCACTGTCAATGTGAGAGAACTCGTGTCCAGCTTATAAGCCTATACTTGCATAAACCACAAGTGAAGATTAATAATCTTTGGACAACACCCACCAGTGGGACTCGAACCCAGAAAGCACAACTACCTTCCAGTAGCTGCCATAACTAGTATGCTTTAACCCACTACACCATCAGACCCTACAAAAGAAGTAGAGAGTTCGAGATATATATACATCCCAAACATCTCCACTTCCCGAGGGCACCAGATGAGTGTGGGGTCAGTCTGCATTTTTCGTCAAGCCACTGTCAATGTGAGAGAACTCGTGTCCAGCTTATAAGCCTATACTTGCATAAACCACAAGTGAAGATTAATAATCTTTGGACAACACCCACCAGTGGGACTCGAACCCAGAAAGCACAACTACCTTCCAGTAGCTGCCATAACTAGTATGCTTTAACCCACTACACCATCAGACCCTACAAAAGAAGTAGAGAGTTCGAGATATATATACATCCCAAACATCTCCACTTCCCGAGGGCACCAGATGAGTGTGGGGTCAGTCTGCATTTTTCGTCAAGCCACTGTCAATGTGAGAGAACTCGTGTCCAGCTTATAAGCCTATACTTGCATAAACCACAAGTGAAGATTAATAATCTTTGGACAACACCCACCAGTGGGACTCGAACCCAGAAAGCACAACTACCTTCCAGTAGCTGCCATAACTAGTATGCTTTAACCCACTACACCATCAGACCCTACAAAAGAAGTAGAGAGTTCGAGATATATATACATCCCAAACATCTCCACTTCCCGAGGGCACCAGATGAGTGTGGGGTCAGTCTGCATTTTTCGTCAAGCCACTGTCAATGTGAGAGAACTCGTGTCCAGCTTATAAGCCTATACTTGCATAAACCACAAGTGAAGATTAATAATCTTTGGACAACACCCACCAGTGGGACTCGAACCCAGAAAGCACAACTACCTTCCAGTAGCTGCCATAACTAGTATGCTTTAACCCACTACACCATCAGACCCTACAAAAGAAGTAGAGAGTTCGAGATATATATACATCCCAAACATCTCCACTTCCCGAGGGCACCAGATGAGTGTGGGGTCAGTCTGCATTTTTCGTCAAGCCACTGTCAATGTGAGAGAACTCGTGTCCAGCTTATAAGCCTATACTTGCATAAACCACAAGTGAAGATTAATAATCTTTGGACAACACCCACCAGTGGGACTCGAACCCAGAAAGCACAACTACCTTCCAGTAGCTGCCATAACTAGTATGCTTTAACCCACTACACCATCAGACCCTACAAAAGAAGTAGAGAGTTCGAGATATATATACATCCCAAACATCTCCACTTCCCGAGGGCACCAGATGAGTGTGGGGTCAGTCTGCATTTTTCGTCAAGCCACTGTCAATGTGAGAGAACTCGTGTCCAGCTTATAAGCCTATACTTGCATAAACCACAAGTGAAGATTAATAATCTTTGGACAACACCCACCAGTGGACTCGAACCCAGAAAGCACAACTACCTTCCAGTAGCTGCCATAACTAGTATGCTTTAACCCACTACACCATCAGACCCTACAAAAGAAGTAGAGAGTTCGAGATATATATACATCCCAAACATCTCCACTTCCCGAGGGCACCAGATGAGTGTGGGGTCAGTCTGCATTTTTCGTCAAGCCACTGTCAATGTGAGAGAACTCGTGTCCAGCTTATAAGCCTATACTTGCATAAACCACAAGTGAAGATTAATAATCTTTGGACAACACCCACCAGTGGGACTCGAACCCAGAAAGCACAACTACCTTCCAGTAGCTGCCATAACTAGTATGCTTTAACCCACTACACCATCAGACCCTACAAAAGAAGTAGAGAGTTCGAGATATATATACATCCCAAACATCTCCACTTCCCGAGGGCACCAGATGAGTGTGGGGTCAGTCTGCATTTTTCGTCAAGCCACTGTCAATGTGAGAGAACTCGTGTCCAGCTTATAAGCCTATACTTGCATAAACCACAAGTGAAGATTAATAATCTTTGGACAACACCCACCAGTGGGACTCGAACCCAGAAAGCACAACTACCTTCCAGTAGCTGCCATAACTAGTATGCTTTAACCCACTACACCATCAGACCCTACAAAAGAAGTAGAGAGTTCGAGATATATATACATCCCAAACATCTCCACTTCCCGAGGGCACCAGATGAGTGTGGGGTCAGTCTGCATTTTTCGTCAAGCCACTGTCAATGTGAGAGAACTCGTGTCCAGCTTATAAGCCTATACTTGCATAAACCACAAGTGAAGATTAATAATCTTTGGACAACACCCACCAGTGGGACTCGAACCCAGAAAGCACAACTACCTTCCAGTAGCTGCCATAACTAGTATGCTTTAACCCACTACACCATCAGACCCTACAAAAGAAGTAGAGAGTTCGAGATATATATACATCCCAAACATCTCCACTTCCCGAGGGCACCAGATGAGTGTGGGGTCAGTCTGCATTTTTCGTCAAGCCACTGTCAATGTGAGAGAACTCGTGTCCAGCTTATAAGCCTATACTTGCATAAACCACAAGTGAAGATTAATAATCTTTGGACAACACCCACCAGTGGGACTCGAACCCAGAAAGCACAACTACCTTCCAGTAGCTGCCATAACTAGTATGCTTTAACCCACTACACCATCAGACCCTACAAAAGAAGTAGAGAGTTCGAGATATATATACATCCCAAACATCTCCACTTCCCGAGGGCACCAGATGAGTGTGGGGTCAGTCTGCATTTTTCGTCAAGCCACTGTCAATGTGAGAGAACTCGTGTCCAGCTTATAAGCCTATACTTGCATAAACCACAAGTGAAGATTAATAATCTTTGGACAACACCCACCAGTGGGACTCGAACCCAGAAAGCACAACTACCTTCCAGTAGCTGCCATAACTAGTATGCTTTAACCCACTACACCATCAGACCCTACAAAAGAAGTAGAGAGTTCGAGATATATATACATCCCAAACATCTCCACTTCCCGAGGGCACCAGATGAGTGTGGGGTCAGTCTGCATTTTTCGTCAAGCCACTGTCAATGTGAGAGAACTCGTGTCCAGCTTATAAGCCTATACTTGCATAAACCACAAGTGAAGATTAATAATCTTTGGACAACACCCACCAGTGGGACTCGAACCCAGAAAGCACAACTACCTTCCAGTAGCTGCCATAACTAGTATGCTTTAACCCACTACACCATCAGACCCTACAAAAGAAGTAGAGAGTTCGAGATATATATACATCCCAAACATCTCCACTTCCCGAGGGCACCAGATGAGTGTGGGGTCAGTCTGCATTTTTCGTCAAGCCACTGTCAATGTGAGAGAACTCGTGTCCAGCTTATAAGCCTATACTTGCATAAACCACAAGTGAAGATTAATAATCTTTGGACAACACCCACCAGTGGGACTCGAACCCAGAAAGCACAACTACCTTCCAGTAGCTGCCATAACTAGTATGCTTTAACCCACTACACCATCAGACCCTACAAAAGAAGTAGAGAGTTCGAGATATATATACATCCCAAACATCTCCACTTCCCGAGGGCACCAGATGAGTGTGGGGTCAGTCTGCATTTTTCGTCAAGTCAATGTGAGAGAACTCGTGTCCAGCTTATAAGCCTATACTTGCATAAACCACAAGTGAAGATTAATAATCTTTGGACAACACCCACCAGTGGGACTCGAACCCAGAAAGCACAACTACCTTCCAGTAGCTGCCATAACTAGTATGCTTTAACCCACTACACCATCAGACCCTACAAAAGAAGTAGAGAGTTCGAGATATATATACATCCCAAACATCTCCACTTCCCGAGGGCACCAGATGAGTGTGGGGTCAGTCTGCATTTTTCGTCAAGCCACTGTCAATGTGAGAGAACTCGTGTCCAGCTTATAAGCCTATACTTGCATAAACCACAAGTGAAGATTAATAATCTTTGGACAACACCCACCAGTGGGACTCGAACCCAGAAAGCACAACTACCTTCCAGTAGCTGCCATAACTAGTATGCTTTAACCCACTACACCATCAGACCCTACAAAAGAAGTAGAGAGTTCGAGATATATATACATCCCAAACATCTCCACTTCCCGAGGGCACCAGATGAGTGTGGGGTCAGTCTGCATTTTTCGTCAAGCCACTGTCAATGTGAGAGAACTCGTGTCCAGCTTATAAGCCTATACTTGCATAAACCACAAGTGAAGATTAATAATCTTTGGACAACACCCACCAGTGGGACTCGAACCCAGAAAGCACAACTACCTTCCAGTAGCTGCCATAACTAGTATGCTTTAACCCACTACACCATCAGACCCTACAAAAGAAGTAGAGAGTTCGAGATATATATACATCCCAAACATCTCCACTTCCCGAGGGCACCAGATGAGTGTGGGGTCAGTCTGCATTTTTCGTCAAGCCACTGTCAATGTGAGAGAACTCGTGTCCAGCTTATAAGCCTATACTTGCATAAACCACAAGTGAAGATTAATAATCTTTGGACAACACCCACCAGTGGGACTCGAACCCAGAAAGCACAACTACCTTCCAGTAGCTGCCATAACTAGTATGCTTTAACCCACTACACCATCAGACCCTACAAAAGAAGTAGAGAGTTCGAGATATATATACATCCCAAACATCTCCACTTCCCGAGGGCACCAGATGAGTGTGGGGTCAGTCTGCATTTTTCGTCAAGCCACTGTCAATGTGAGAGAACTCGTGTCCAGCTTATAAGCCTATACTTGCATAAACCACAAGTGAAGATTAATAATCTTTGGACAACACCCACCAGTGGGACTCGAACCCAGAAAGCACAACTACCTTCCAGTAGCTGCCATAACTAGTATGCTTTAACCCACTACACCATCAGACCCTACAAAAGAAGTAGAGAGTTCGAGATATATATACATCCCAAACATCTCCACTTCCCGAGGGCACCAGATGAGTGTGGGGTCAGTCTGCATTTTTCGTCAAGCCACTGTCAATGTGAGAGAACTCGTGTCCAGCTTATAAGCCTATACTTGCATAAACCACAAGTGAAGATTAATAATCTTTGGACAACACCCACCAGTGGGACTCGAACCCAGAAAGCACAACTACCTTCCAGTAGCTGCCATAACTAGTATGCTTTAACCCACTACACCATCAGACCCTACAAAAGAAGTAGAGAGTTCGAGATATATATACATCCCAAACATCTCCACTTCCCGAGGGCACCAGATGAGTGTGGGGTCAGTCTGCATTTTTCGTCAAGCCACTGTCAATGTGAGAGAACTCGTGTCCAGCTTATAAGCCTATACTTGCATAAACCACAAGTGAAGATTAATAATCTTTGGACAACACCCACCAGTGGGACTCGAACCCAGAAAGCACAACTACCTTCCAGTAGCTGCCATAACTAGTATGCTTTAACCCACTACACCATCAGACCCTACAAAAGAAGTAGAGAGTTCGAGATATATATACATCCCAAACATCTCCACTTCCCGAGGGCACCAGATGAGTGTGGGGTCAGTCTGCATTTTTCGTCAAGCCACTGTCAATGTGAGAGAACTCGTGTCCAGCTTATAAGCCTATACTTGCATAAACCACAAGTGAAGATTAATAATCTTTGGACAACACCCACCAGTGGGACTCGAACCCAGAAAGCACAACTACCTTCCAGTAGCTGCCATAACTAGTATGCTTTAACCCACTACACCATCAGACCCTACAAAAGAAGTAGAGAGTTCGAGATATATATACATCCCAAACATCTCCACTTCCCGAGGGCACCAGATGAGTGTGGGGTCAGTCTGCATTTTTCGTCAAGCCACTGTCAATGTGAGAGAACTCGTGTCCAGCTTATAAGCCTATACTTGCATAAACCACAAGTGAAGATTAATAATCTTTGGACAACACCCACCAGTGGGACTCGAACCCAGAAAGCACAACTACCTTCCAGTAGCTGCCATAACTAGTATGCTTTAACCCACTACACCATCAGACCCTACAAAAGAAGTAGAGAGTTCGAGATATATATACATCCCAAACATCTCCACTTCCCGAGGGCACCAGATGAGTGTGGGGTCAGTCTGCATTTTTCGTCAAGCCACTGTCAATGTGAGAGAACTCGTGTCCAGCTTATAAGCCTATACTTGCATAAACCACAAGTGAAGATTAATAATCTTTGGACAACACCCACCAGTGAGACTCGAACCCAGAAAGCACAACTACCTTCCAGTAGCTGCCATAACTAGTATGCTTTAACCCACTACACCATCAGACCCTACAAAAGAAGTAGAGAGTTCGAGATATATATACATCCCAAACATCTCCACTTCCCGAGGGCACCAGATGAGTGTGGGGTCAGTCTGCATTTTTCGTCAAGCCACTGTCAATGTGAGAGAACTCGTGTCCAGCTTATAAGCCTATACTTGCATAAACCACAAGTGAAGATTAATAATCTTTGGACAACACCCACCAGTGGGACTCGAACCCAGAAAGCACAACTACCTTCCAGTAGCTGCCATAACTAGTATGCTTTAACCCACTACACCATCAGACCCTACAAAAGAAGTAGAGAGTTCGAGATATATATACATCCCAAACATCTCCACTTCCCGAGGGCACCAGATGAGTGTGGGGTCAGTCTGCATTTTTCGTCAAGCCACTGTCAATGTGAGAGAACTCGTGTCCAGCTTATAAGCCTATACTTGCATAAACCACAAGTGAAGATTAATAATCTTTGGACAACACCCACCAGTGGGACTCGAACCCAGAAAGCACAACTACCTTCCAGTAGCTGCCATAACTAGTATGCTTTAACCCACTACACCATCAGACCCTACAAAAGAAGTAAAGAGTTCGAGATATATATACATCCCAAACATCTCCACTTCCCGAGGGCACCAGATGAGTGTGGGGTCAGTCTGCATTTTTCGTCAAGCCACTGTCAATGTGAGAGAACTCGTGTCCAGCTTATAAGCCTATACTTGCATAAACCACAAGTGAAGATTAATAATCTTTGGACAACACCCACCAGTGGGACTCGAACCCAGAAAGCACAACTACCTTCCAGTAGCTGCCATAACTAGTATGCTTTAACCCACTACACCATCAGACCCTACAAAAGAAGTAGAGAGTTCGAGATATATATACATCCCAAACATCTCCACTTCCCGAGGGCACCAGATGAGTGTGGGGTCAGTCTGCATTTTTCGTCAAGCCACTGTCAATGTGAGAGAACTCGTGTCCAGCTTATAAGCCTATACTTGCATAAACCACAAGTGAAGATTAATAATCTTTGGACAACACCCACCAGTGGGACTCGAACCCAGAAAGCACAACTACCTTCCAGTAGCTGCCATAACTAGTATGCTTTAACCCACTACACCATCAGACCCTACAAAAGAAGTAGAGAGTTCGAGATATATATACATCCCAAACATCTCCACTTCCCGAGGGCACCAGATGAGTGTGGGGTCAGTCTGCATTTTTCGTCAAGCCACTGTCAATGTGAGAGAACTCGTGTCCAGCTTATAAGCCTATACTTGCATAAACCACAAGTGAAGATTAATAATCTTTGGACAACACCCACCAGTGGGACTCGAACCCAGAAAGCACAACTACCTTCCAGTAGCTGCCATAACTAGTATGCTTTAACCCACTACACCATCAGACCCTACAAAAGAAGTAGAGAGTTCGAGATATATATACATCCCAAACATCTCCACTTCCCGAGGGCACCAGATGAGTGTGGGGTCAGTCTGCATTTTTCGTCAAGCCACTGTCAATGTGAGAGAACTCGTGTCCAGCTTATAAGCCTATACTTGCATAAACCACAAGTGAAGATTAATAATCTTTGGACAACACCCACCAGTGGGACTCGAACCCAGAAAGCACAACTACCTTCCAGTAGCTGCCATAACTAGTATGCTTTAACCCACTACACCATCAGACCCTACAAAAGAAGTAGAGAGTTCGAGATATATATACATCCCAAACATCTCCACTTCCCGAGGGCACCAGATGAGTGTGGGGTCAGTCTGCATTTTTCGTCAAGCCACTGTCAATGTGAGAGAACTCGTGTCCAGCTTATAAGCCTATACTTGCATAAACCACAAGTGAAGATTAATAATCTTTGGACAACACCCACCAGTGGGACTCGAACCCAGAAAGCACAACTACCTTCCAGTAGCTGCCATAACTAGTATGCTTTAACCCACTACACCATCAGACCCTACAAAAGAAGTAGAGAGTTCGAGATATATATACATCCCAAACATCTCCACTTCCCGAGGGCACCAGATGAGTGTGGGGTCAGTCTGCATTTTTCGTCAAGCCACTGTCAATGTGAGAGAACTCGTGTCCAGCTTATAAGCCTATACTTGCATAAACCACAAGTGAAGATTAATAATCTTTGGACAACACCCACCAGTGGGACTCGAACCCAGAAAGCACAACTACCTTCCAGTAGCTGCCATAACTAGTATGCTTTAACCCACTACACCATCAGACCCTACAAAAGAAGTAGAGAGTTCGAGATATATATACATCCCAAACATCTCCACTTCCCGAGGGCACCAGATGAGTGTGGGGTCAGTCTGCATTTTTCGTCAAGCCACTGTCAATGTGAGAGAACTCGTGTCCAGCTTATAAGCCTATACTTGCATAAACCACAAGTGAAGATTAATAATCTTTGGACAACACCCACCAGTGGGACTCGAACCCAGAAAGCACAACTACCTTCCAGTAGCTGCCATAACTAGTATGCTTTAACCCACTACACCATCAGACCCTACAAAAGAAGTAGAGAGTTCGAGATATATATACATCCCAAACATCTCCACTTCCCGAGGGCACCAGATGAGTGTGGGGTCAGTCTGCATTTTTCGTCAAGCCACTGTCAATGTGAGAGAACTCGTGTCCAGCTTATAAGCCTATACTTGCATAAACCACAAGTGAAGATTAATAATCTTTGGACAACACCCACCAGTGGGACTCGAACCCAGAAAGCACAACTACCTTCCAGTAGCTGCCATAACTAGTATGCTTTAACCCACTACACCATCAGACCCTACAAAAGAAGTAGAGAGTTCGAGATATATATACATCCCAAACATCTCCACTTCCCGAGGGCACCAGATGAGTGTGGGGTCAGTCTGCATTTTTCGTCAAGCCACTGTCAATGTGAGAGAACTCGTGTCCAGCTTATAAGCCTATACTTGCATAAACCACAAGTGAAGATTAATAATCTTTGGACAACACCCACCAGTGGACTCGAACCCAGAAAGCACAACTACCTTCCAGTAGCTGCCATAACTAGTATGCTTTAACCCACTACACCATCAGACCCTACAAAAGAAGTAGAGAGTTCGAGATATATATACATCCCAAACATCTCCACTTCCCGAGGGCACCAGATGAGTGTGGGGTCAGTCTGCATTTTTCGTCAAGCCACTGTCAATGTGAGAGAACTCGTGTCCAGCTTATAAGCCTATACTTGCATAAACCACAAGTGAAGATTAATAATCTTTGGACAACACCCACCAGTGGGACTCGAACCCAGAAAGCACAACTACCTTCCAGTAGCTGCCATAACTAGTATGCTTTAACCCACTACACCATCAGACCCTACAAAAGAAGTAGAGAGTTCGAGATATATATACATCCCAAACATCTCCACTTCCCGAGGGCACCAGATGAGTGTGGGGTCAGTCTGCATTTTTCGTCAAGCCACTGTCAATGTGAGAGAACTCGTGTCCAGCTTATAAGCCTATACTTGCATAAACCACAAGTGAAGATTAATAATCTTTGGACAACACCCACCAGTGGGACTCGAACCCAGAAAGCACAACTACCTTCCAGTAGCTGCCATAACTAGTATGCTTTAACCCACTACACCATCAGACCCTACAAAAGAAGTAGAGAGTTCGAGATATATATACATCCCAAACATCTCCACTTCCCGAGGGCACCAGATGAGTGTGGGGTCAGTCTGCATTTTTCGTCAAGCCACTGTCAATGTGAGAGAACTCGTGTCCAGCTTATAAGCCTATACTTGCATAAACCACAAGTGAAGATTAATAATCTTTGGACAACACCCACCAGTGGGACTCGAACCCAGAAAGCACAACTACCTTCCAGTAGCTGCCATAACTAGTATGCTTTAACCCACTACACCATCAGACCCTACAAAAGAAGTAGAGAGTTCGAGATATATATACATCCCAAACATCTCCACTTCCCGAGGGCACCAGATGAGTGTGGGGTCAGTCTGCATTTTTCGTCAAGCCACTGTCAATGTGAGAGAACTCGTGTCCAGCTTATAAGCCTATACTTGCATAAACCACAAGTGAAGATTAATAATCTTTGGACAACACCCACCAGTGGGACTCGAACCCAGAAAGCACAACTACCTTCCAGTAGCTGCCATAACTAGTATGCTTTAACCCACTACACCATCAGACCCTACAAAAGAAGTAGAGAGTTCGAGATATATATACATCCCAAACATCTCCACTTCCCGAGGGCACCAGATGAGTGTGGGGTCAGTCTGCATTTTTCGTCAAGCCACTGTCAATGTGAGAGAACTCGTGTCCAGCTTATAAGCCTATACTTGCATAAACCACAAGTGAAGATTAATAATCTTTGGACAACACCCACCAGTGGGACTCGAACCCAGAAAGCACAACTACCTTCCAGTAGCTGCCATAACTAGTATGCTTTAACCCACTACACCATCAGACCCTACAAAAGAAGTAGAGAGTTCGAGATATATATACATCCCAAACATCTCCACTTCCCGAGGGCACCAGATGAGTGTGGGGTCAGTCTGCATTTTTCGTCAAGCCACTGTCAATGTGAGAGAACTCGTGTCCAGCTTATAAGCCTATACTTGCATAAACCACAAGTGAAGATTAATAATCTTTGGACAACACCCACCAGTGGGACTCGAACCCAGAAAGCACAACTACCTTCCAGTAGCTGCCATAACTAGTATGCTTTAACCCACTACACCATCAGACCCTACAAAAGAAGTAGAGAGTTCGAGATATATATACATCCCAAACATCTCCACTTCCCGAGGGCACCAGATGAGTGTGGGGTCAGTCTGCATTTTTCGTCAAGCCACTGTCAATGTGAGAGAACTCGTGTCCAGCTTATAAGCCTATACTTGCATAAACCACAAGTGAAGATTAATAATCTTTGGACAACACCCACCAGTGGGACTCGAACCCAGAAAGCACAACTACCTTCCAGTAGCTGCCATAACTAGTATGCTTTAACCCACTACACCATCAGACCCTACAAAAGAAGTAGAGAGTTCGAGATATATATACATCCCAAACATCTCCACTTCCCGAGGGCACCAGATGAGTGTGGGGTCAGTCTGCATTTTTCGTCAAGCCACTGTCAATGTGAGAGAACTCGTGTCCAGCTTATAAGCCTATACTTGCATAAACCACAAGTGAAGATTAATAATCTTTGGACAACACCCACCAGTGGGACTCGAACCCAGAAAGCACAACTACCTTCCAGTAGCTGCCATAACTAGTATGCTTTAACCCACTACACCATCAGACCCTACAAAAGAAGTAGAGAGTTCGAGATATATATACATCCCAAACATCTCCACTTCCCGAGGGCACCAGATGAGTGTGGGGTCAGTCTGCATTTTTCGTCAAGCCACTGTCAATGTGAGAGAACTCGTGTCCAGCTTATAAGCCTATACTTGCATAAACCACAAGTGAAGATTAATAATCTTTGGACAACACCCACCAGTGGACTCGAACCCAGAAAGCACAACTACCTTCCAGTAGCTGCCATAACTAGTATGCTTTAACCCACTACACCATCAGACCCTACAAAAGAAGTAGAGAGTTCGAGATATATATACATCCCAAACATCTCCACTTCCCGAGGGCACCAGATGAGTGTGGGGTCAGTCTGCATTTTTCGTCAAGCCACTGTCAATGTGAGAGAACTCGTGTCCAGCTTATAAGCCTATACTTGCATAAACCACAAGTGAAGATTAATAATCTTTGGACAACACCCACCAGTGGGACTCGAACCCAGAAAGCACAACTACCTTCCAGTAGCTGCCATAACTAGTATGCTTTAACCCACTACACCATCAGACCCTACAAAAGAAGTAGAGAGTTCGAGATATATATACATCCCAAACATCTCCACTTCCCGAGGGCACCAGATGAGTGTGGGGTCAGTCTGCATTTTTCGTCAAGCCACTGTCAATGTGAGAGAACTCGTGTCCAGCTTATAAGCCTATACTTGCATAAACCACAAGTGAAGATTAATAATCTTTGGACAACACCCACCAGTGGAACTCGAACCCAGAAAGCACAACTACCTTCCAGTAGCTGCCATAACTAGTATGCTTTAACCCACTACACCATCAGACCCTACAAAAGAGTAGAGAGTTCGAGATATATATACATCCCAAACATCTCCACTTCCCGAGGGCACCAGATGAGTGTGGGGTCAGTCTGCATTTTTCGTCAAGCCACTGTCAATGTGAGAGAACTCGTGTCCAGCTTATAAGCCTATACTTGCATAAACCACAAGTGAAGATTAATAATCTTTGGACAACACCCACCAGTGGGACTCGAACCCAGAAAGCACAACTACCTTCCAGTAGCTGCCATAACTAGTATGCTTTAACCCACTACACCATCAGACCCTACAAAAGAAGTAGAGAGTTCGAGATATATATACATCCCAAACATCTCCACTTCCCGAGGGCACCAGATGAGTGTGGGGTCAGTCTGCATTTTTCGTCAAGCCACTGTCAATGTGAGAGAACTCGTGTCCAGCTTATAAGCCTATACTTGCATAAACCACAAGTGAAGATTAATAATCTTTGGACAACACCCACCAGTGGGACTCGAACCCAGAAAGCACAACTACCTTCCAGTAGCTGCCATAACTAGTATGCTTTAACCCACTACACCATCAGACCCTACAAAAGAAGTAGAGAGTTCGAGATATATATACATCCCAAACATCTCCACTTCCCGAGGGCACCAGATGAGTGTGGGGTCAGTCTGCATTTTTCGTCAAGCCACTGTCAATGTGAGAGAACTCGTGTCCAGCTTATAAGCCTATACTTGCATAAACCACAAGTGAAGATTAATAATCTTTGGACAACACCCACCAGTGGGACTCGAACCCAGAAAGCACAACTACCTTCCAGTAGCTGCCATAACTAGTATGCTTTAACCCACTACACCATCAGACCCTACAAAAGAAGTAGAGAGTTCGAGATATATATACATCCCAAACATCTCCACTTCCCGAGGGCACCAGATGAGTGTGGGGTCAGTCTGCATTTTTCGTCAAGCCACTGTCAATGTGAGAGAACTCGTGTCCAGCTTATAAGCCTATACTTGCATAAACCACAAGTGAAGATTAATAATCTTTGGACAACACCCACCAGTGGGACTCGAACCCAGAAAGCACAACTACCTTCCAGTAGCTGCCATAACTAGTATGCTTTAACCCACTACACCATCAGACCCTACAAAAGAAGTAGAGAGTTCGAGATATATATACATCCCAAACATCTCCACTTCCCGAGGGCACCAGATGAGTGTGGGGTCAGTCTGCATTTTTCGTCAAGCCACTGTCAATGTGAGAGAACTCGTGTCCAGCTTATAAGCCTATACTTGCATAAACCACAAGTGAAGATTAATAATCTTTGGACAACACCCACCAGTGAGACTCGAACCCAGAAAGCACAACTACCTTCCAGTAGCTGCCATAACTAGTATGCTTTAACCCACTACACCATCAGACCCTACAAAAGAAGTAGAGAGTTCGAGATATATATACATCCCAAACATCTCCACTTCCCGAGGGCACCAGATGAGTGTGGGGTCAGTCTGCATTTTTCGTCAAGCCACTGTCAATGTGAGAGAACTCGTGTCCAGCTTATAAGCCTATACTTGCATAAACCACAAGTGAAGATTAATAATCTTTGGACAACACCCACCAGTGGAACTCGAACCCAGAAAGCACAACTACCTTCCAGTAGCTGCCATAACTAGTATGCTTTAACCCACTACACCATCAGACCCTACAAAAGAAGTAGAGAGTTCGAGATATATATACATCCCAAACATCTCCACTTCCCGAGGGCACCAGATGAGTGTGGGGTCAGTCTGCATTTTTCGTCAAGCCACTGTCAATGTGAGAGAACTCGTGTCCAGCTTATAAGCCTATACTTGCATAAACCACAAGTGAAGATTAATAATCTTTGGACAACACCCACCAGTGGGACTCGAACCCAGAAAGCACAACTACCTTCCAGTAGCTGCCATAACTAGTATGCTTTAACCCACTACACCATCAGACCCTACAAAAGAAGTAGAGAGTTCGAGATATATATACATCCCAAACATCTCCACTTCCCGAGGGCACCAGATGAGTGTGGGGTCAGTCTGCATTTTTCGTCAAGCCACTGTCAATGTGAGAGAACTCGTGTCCAGCTTATAAGCCTATACTTGCATAAACCACAAGTGAAGATTAATAATCTTTGGACAACACCCACCAGTGGGACTCGAACCCAGAAAGCACAACTACCTTCCAGTAGCTGCCATAACTAGTATGCTTTAACCCACTACACCATCAGACCCTACAAAAGAAGTAGAGAGTTCGAGATATATATACATCCCAAACATCTCCACTTCCCGAGGGCACCAGATGAGTGTGGGGTCAGTCTGCATTTTTCGTCAAGCCACTGTCAATGTGAGAGAACTCGTGTCCAGCTTATAAGCCTATACTTGCATAAACCACAAGTGAAGATTAATAATCTTTGGACAACACCCACCAGTGGGACTCGAACCCAGAAAGCACAACTACCTTCCAGTAGCTGCCATAACTAGTATGCTTTAACCCACTACACCATCAGACCCTACAAAAGAAGTAGAGAGTTCGAGATATATATACATCCCAAACATCTCCACTTCCCGAGGGCACCAGATGAGTGTGGGGTCAGTCTGCATTTTTCGTCAAGCCACTGTCAATGTGAGAGAACTCGTGTCCAGCTTATAAGCCTATACTTGCATAAACCACAAGTGAAGATTAATAATCTTTGGACAACACCCACCAGTGAGACTCGAACCCAGAAAGCACAACTACCTTCCAGTAGCTGCCATAACTAGTATGCTTTAACCCACTACACCATCAGACCCTACAAAAGAAGTAGAGAGTTCGAGATATATATACATCCCAAACATCTCCACTTCCCGAGGGCACCAGATGAGTGTGGGGTCAGTCTGCATTTTTCGTCAAGCCACTGTCAATGTGAGAGAACTCGTGTCCAGCTTATAAGCCTATACTTGCATAAACCACAAGTGAAGATTAATAATCTTTGGACAACACCCACCAGTGGGACTCGAACCCAGAAAGCACAACTACCTTCCAGTAGCTGCCATAACTAGTATGCTTTAACCCACTACACCATCAGACCCTACAAAAGAAGTAGAGAGTTCGAGATATATATACATCCCAAACATCTCCACTTCCCGAGGGCACCAGATGAGTGTGGGGTCAGTCTGCATTTTTCGTCAAGCCACTGTCAATGTGAGAGAACTCGTGTCCAGCTTATAAGCCTATACTTGCATAAACCACAAGTGAAGATTAATAATCTTTGGACAACACCCACCAGTGGGACTCGAACCCAGAAAGCACAACTACCTTCCAGTAGCTGCCATAACTAGTATGCTTTAACCCACTACACCATCAGACCCTACAAAAGAAGTAGAGAGTTCGAGATATATATACATCCCAAACATCTCCACTTCCCGAGGGCACCAGATGAGTGTGGGGTCAGTCTGCATTTTTCGTCAAGCCACTGTCAATGTGAGAGAACTCGTGTCCAGCTTATAAGCCTATACTTGCATAAACCACAAGTGAAGATTAATAATCTTTGGACAACACCCACCAGTGGGACTCGAACCCAGAAAGCACAACTACCTTCCAGTAGCTGCCATAACTAGTATGCTTTAACCCACTACACCATCAGACCCTACAAAAGAAGTAGAGAGTTCGAGATATATATACATCCCAAACATCTCCACTTCCCGAGGGCACCAGATGAGTGTGGGGTCAGTCTGCATTTTTCGTCAAGCCACTGTCAATGTGAGAGAACTCGTGTCCAGCTTATAAGCCTATACTTGCATAAACCACAAGTGAAGATTAATAATCTTTGGACAACACCCACCAGTGGAACTCGAACCCAGAAAGCACAACTACCTTCCAGTAGCTGCCATAACTAGTATGCTTTAACCCACTACACCATCAGACCCTACAAAAGAAGTAGAGAGTTCGAGATATATATACATCCCAAACACCTCCACTTCCCGAGGGCACCAGATGAGTGTGGGGTCAGTCTGCATTTTTCGTCAAGCCACTGTCAATGTGAGAGAACTCGTGTCCAGCTTATAAGCCTATACTTGCATAAACCACAAGTGAAGATTAATAATCTTTGGACAACACCCACCAGTGGGACTCGAACCCAGAAAGCACAACTACCTTCCAGTAGCTGCCATAACTAGTATGCTTTAACCCACTACACCATCAGACCCTACAAAAGAAGTAAGAGTTCGAGATATATATACATCCCAAACATCTCCACTTCCCGAGGGCACCAGATGAGTGTGGGGTCAGTCTGCATTTTTCGTCAAGCCACTGTCAATGTGAGAGAACTCGTGTCCAGCTTATAAGCCTATACTTGCATAAACCACAAGTGAAGATTAATAATCTTTGGACAACACCCACCAGTGGGACTCGAACCCAGAAAGCACAACTACCTTCCAGTAGCTGCCATAACTAGTATGCTTTAACCCACTACACCATCAGACCCTACAAAAGAAGTAGAGAGTTCGAGATATATATACATCCCAAACATCTCCACTTCCCGAGGGCACCAGATGAGTGTGGGGTCAGTCTGCATTTTTCGTCAAGCCACTGTCAATGTGAGAGAACTCGTGTCCAGCTTATAAGCCTATACTTGCATAAACCACAAGTGAAGATTAATAATCTTTGGACAACACCCACCAGTGTGACTCGAACCCAGAAAGCACAACTACCTTCCAGTAGCTGCCATAACTAGTATGCTTTAACCCACTACACCATCAGACCCTACAAAAGAAGTAGAGAGTTCGAGATATATATACATCCCAAACATCTCCACTTCCCGAGGGCACCAGATGAGTGTGGGGTCATTCTGCATTTTTCGTCAAGCCACTGTCAATGTGAGAGGACTCGTGTCCAGCTTATAAGCCTATACTTGCATAAACCACAAGTGAAGATTAATAATCTTTGGACAACACCCACCAGTGGGACTCGAACCCAGAAAGCACAACTACCTTCCAGTAGCTGCCATAACTAGTATGCTTTAACCCACTACACCATCAGACCCTACAAAAGAAGTAAAGAGTTCGAGATATATATACATCTCAAACATCTCCACTTCCCGAGGGCACCAGATGAGTGTGGGGTCAGTCTGCATTTTTCGTCAAGCCACTGTCAATGTGAGAGAACTCGTGTCCAGCTTATAAGATTATACTTGCATAAACCACAAGTGAAGATTAATAATCTTTGGACAACACCCACCAGTGGGACTCGAACCCAGAAAGCACAACTACCTTCCAGTAGCTGCCATAACTAGTATGCTTTAACCCACTACACCATCAGACCCTACAAAAGAAGTAGAGAGTTCGAGATATATATACATCCCAAACATCTCCACTTCCCGAGGGCACCAGATGAGTGTGGGGTCAGTCTGCATTTTTCGTCAAGCCACTGTCAATGTGAGAGAACTCGTGTCCAGCTTATAAGCCTATACTTGCATAAACCACAAGTGAAGATTAATAATCTTTGGACAACACCCACCAGTGAGACTCGAACCCAGAAAGCACAACTACCTTCCAGTAGCTGCCATGACTAGTATGCTTTAACCCACTACACCATCAGACCCTACAAAAGAAGTAGAGAGTTCGAGATATATATACATCCCAAACATCTCCACTTCCCGAGGGCCCCAGGTGAGTGTGGGGTCAGTCTGCATTTTTCGTCAAGCCACTGTCAATGTGAGAGAACTCGTGTCCAGCTTATAAGCCTATACTTGCATAAACCACAAGTGAAGATTAATAATCTTTGGACAACACCCACCAGTGGGACTCGAACCCAGAAAGCACAACTACCTTCCAGTAGCTGCCATAACTAGTATGCTTTAACCCACTACACCATCAGACCCTACAAAAGAAGTAGAGAGTTCGAGATATATATACATCCCAAACATCTCCACTTCCCGAGGGCACCAGATGAGTGTGGGGTCAGTCTGCATTTTTCGTCAAGCCACTGTCAATGTGAGAGAACTCGTGTCCAGCTTATAAGCCTATACTTGCATAAACCACAAGTGAAGATTAATAATCTTTGGACAACACCCACCAGTGGGACTCGAACCCAGAAAGCACAACTACCTTCCAGTAGCTGCCATAACTAGTATGCTTTAACCCACTACACCATCAGACCCTACAAAAGAAGTAGAGAGTTCGAGATATATATACATCCCAAACATCCTCCACTTCCCGAGGGCACCAGATGAGTGTGGGGTCAGTCTGCATTTTTCGTCAAGCCACTGTCAATGTGAGAGAACTCGTGTCCAGCTTATAAGCCTATACTTGCATAAACCACAAGTGAAGATTAATAATCTTTGGACAACACCCACCAGTGGGACTCGAACCCAGAAAGCACAACTACCTTCCAGTAGCTGCCATAACTAGTATGCTTTAACCCACTACACCATCAGACCCTACAAAAGAAGTAGAGAGTTCGAGATATATATACATCCCAAACATCTCCACTTCCCGAGGGCACCAGATGAGTGTGGGGTCAGTCTGCATTTTTCGTCAAGCCACTGTCAATGTGAGAGAACTCGTGTCCAGCTTATAAGCCTATACTTGCATAAACCACAAGTGAAGATTAATAATCTTTGGACAACACCCACCAGTGGGACTCGAACCCAGAAAGCACAACTACCTTCCAGTAGCTGCCATAACTAGTATGCTTTAACCCACTACACCATCAGACCCTACAAAAGAAGTAGAGAGTTCGAGATATATATACATCCCAAACATCTCCACTTCCCGAGGGCACCAGATGAGTGTGGGGTCAGTCTGCATTTTTCGTCAAGCCACTGTCAATGTGAGAGAACTCGTGTCCAGCTTATAAGCCTATACTTGCATAAACCACAAGTGAAGATTAATAATCTTTGGACAACACCCACCAGTGAGACTCGAACCCAGAAAGCACAACTACCTTCCAGTAGCTGCCATGAACTAGTATGCTTTAACCCACTACACCATCAGACCCTACAAAAGAAGTAAAGAGTTCGAGATATATATACATCCCAAACATCTCCACTTCCCGAGGGCACCAGATGAGTGTGGGGTCAGTCTGCATTTTTCGTCAAGCCACTGTCAATGTGAGAGAACTCGTGTCCAGCTTATAAGCCTATACTTGCATAAACCACAAGTGAAGATTAATAATCTTTGGACAACACCCACCAGTGGGACTCGAACCCAGAAAGCACAACTACCTTCCAGTAGCTGCCATAACTAGTATGCTTTAACCCACTACACCATCAGACCCTACAAAAGAAGTAGAGAGTTCGAGATATATATACATCCCAAACATCTCCACTTCCCGAGGGCACCAGATGAGTGTGGGGTCAGTCTGCATTTTTCGTCAAGCCACTGTCAATGTGAGAGAACTCGTGTCCAGCTTATAAGCCTATACTTGCATAAACCACAAGTGAAGATTAATAATCTTTGGACAACACCCACCAGTGAGACTCGAACCCAGAAAGCACAACTACCTTCCAGTAGCTGCCATAACTAGTATGCTTTAACCCACTACACCATCAGACCCTACAAAAGAAGTAGAGAGTTCGAGATATATATACATCCCAAACATCTCCACTTCCCGAGGGCACCAGATGAGTGTGGGGTCAGTCTGCATTTTTCGTCAAGCCACTGTCAATGTGAGAGAACTCGTGTCCAGCTTATAAGCCTATACTTGCATAAACCACAAGTGAAGATTAATAATCTTTGGACAACACCCACCAGTGGGACTCGAACCCAGAAAGCACAACTACCTTCCAGTAGCTGCCATAACTAGTATGCTTTAACCCACTACACCATCAGACCCTACAAAAGAAGTAGAGAGTTCGAGATATATATACATCCCAAACATCTCCACTTCCCGAGGGCACCAGATGAGTGTGGGGTCAGTCTGCATTTTTCGTCAAGCCACTGTCAATGTGAGAGAACTCGTGTCCAGCTTATAAGCCTATACTTGCATAAACCACAAGTGAAGATTAATAATCTTTGGACAACACCCACCAGTGGAACTCGAACCCAGAAAGCACAACTACCTTCCAGTAGCTGCCATAACTAGTATGCTTTAACCCACTACACCATCAGACCCTACAAAAGAGTAGAGAGTTCGAGATATATATACATCCCAAACACCTCCACTTCCCGAGGGCACCAGATGAGTGTGGGGTCAGTCTGCATTTTTCGTCAAGCCACTGTCAATGTGAGAGAACTCGTGTCCAGCTTATAAGCCTATACTTGCATAAACCACAAGTGAAGATTAATAATCTTTGGACAACACCCACCAGTGGGACTCGAACCCAGAAAGCACAACTACCTTCCAGTAGCTGCCATAACTAGTATGCTTTAACCCACTACACCATCAGACCCTACAAAAGAAGTAGAGAGTTCGAGATATATATACATCCCAAACATCTCCACTTCCCGAGGGCACCAGATGAGTGTGATGTCAGTCTGCATTTTTCGTCCAGCCACTGTCAATGTGAGAGAACTCGTGTCCAGCTTATAAGCCTATACTTGCATAAACCACAAGTGAAGATTAATAATCTTTGGACAACACCCACCTGTGGGACTCGAACCCAGAAAGCACAACTACCTTCCAGTAGCTGCCATAACTAGTATGCTTTAACCCACTACACCATCAGACCCTACAAAAGAAGTAGAGAGTTCGAGATATATATACATCCCAAACATCTCCACTTCCCGAGGGCACCAGATGAGTGTGGGGTCAGTCTGCATTTTTCGTTAAGCCACTGTCAATGTGAGAGAACTCGTGTCCAGCTTATAAGCCTATACTTGCATAAACCACAAGTGAAGATTAATAATCTTTGGACAACACCCACCAGTGAGACTCGAACCCAGAAAGCACAACTACCTTCCAGTAGCTGCCATGACTAGTATGCTTTAACCCACTACACCATCAGACCCTACAAAAGAAGTAGAGAGTTCGAGATATATATACATCCCAAACATCTCCACTTCCCGAGGGCCCCAGATGAGTGTGGGGTCAGTCTGCATTTTTCGTCAAGCCACTGTCAATGTGAGAGAACTCGTGTCCAGCTTATAAGCCTATACTTGCATAAACCACAAGTGAAGATTAATAATCTTTGGACAACACCCACCAGTGGAACTCGAACCCAGAAAGCACAACTACCTTCCAGTAGCTGCCATAACTAGTATGCTTTAACCCACTACACCATCAGACCCTACAAAAGAGTAGAGAGTTCGAGATATATATACATCCCAAACACCTCCACTTCCCGAGGGCACCAGATGAGTGTGGGGTCAGTCTGCATTTTTCGTCAAGCCACTGTCAATGTGAGAGAACTCGGGTCCAGCTTATAAGCCTATACTTGCATAAACCACAAGTGAAGATTAATAATCTTTGGACAACACCCACCAGTGGGACTCGAACCCAGAAAGCACAACTACCTTCCAGTAGCTGCCATAACTAGTATGCTTTAACCTACTACACCATCAGACCCTACAAAAGAAGTAAAGAGTTCGAGATATATATACATCCCAAACATCTCCACTTCCCGAGGGCACCAGATGAGTGTGGGGTCAGTCTGCATTTTTCGTCAAGCCACTGTCAATGTGAGAGAACTCGTGTCCAGCTTATAAGCCTATACTTGCATAAACCACAAGTGAAGATTAATAATCTTTGGACAACACCCACCAGTGGGACTCGAACCCAGAAAGCACAACTACCTTCCAGTAGCTGCCATAACTAGTATGCTTTAACCCACTACACCATCAGACCCTACAAAAGAAGTAGAGAGTTCGAGATATATATACATCCAAACATCTCCACTTCCCGAGGGCACCAGATGAGTGTGGGGTCAGTCTGCATTTCTCGTCAAGCCACTGTCAATGTGAGAGAACTCGTGTCCAGCTTATAAGCCTATACTTGCATAAACCACAAGTGAAGATTAATAATCTTTGGACAACACCCACCAGTGGGACTCGAACCCAGAAAGCACAACTACCTTCCAGTAGCTGCCATAACTAGTATGCTTTAACCCACTACACCATCAGACCCTACAAAAGAAGTAGAGAGTTCGAGATATATATACATCCCAAACATCTCCACTTCCCGAGGGCACCAGATGAGTGTGGGGTCTGTCTGCATTTTTCGTCAAGCCACTGTCAATGAGAGAACTCGTGTCCAGCTTATAAGCCTATACTTGCATAAACCACAAGTGAAGATTAATAATCTTTGGACAACACCCACCAGTGAGACTCGAACCCAGAAAGCACAATTACCTTCCAGTAGCTGCCATAACTAGTATGCTTTAACCCACTACACCATCAGACCCTACAAAAGAAGTAGAGAGTTCGAGATATATATACATCCCAAACATCTCCACTTCCTGAGGGCACCAGATGAGTTTGGGGACAGTCTGCATTTTTCGTCAAGCCACTGTCAATGTGAGAGAACTCGTGTCCAGCTTATAAGCCTATACTTGCATAAACCACAAGTGAAGATTAATAATCTTTGGACAACACCCACCAGTGGGACTCGAACCCAGAAAGCACAACTACCTTCCAGTAGCTGCCATAACTAGTATGCTTTAACCACTACACCATCAGACCCTACAAAAGAAGTAGAGAGTTCGAGATATATATACATCCCAAACATCTCCACTTCCCGAGGACACCAGATGAGTGTGGGGTCAGTCTGCATTTTTCGTCAAGCCACTGTCAATGTGAGAGAACTCGTGTCCAGCTTGTAAGCCTATACTTGCATAAATCACAAGTGAAGATTAATAATCTTTGGACAACACCCACCAGTGGGACTCGAACCCAGAAAGCACAACTACCTTCCAGTAGCTGCCATAACTAGTATGCTTTAACCCACTACACCATCAGACCCTACAAAAGAAGCAGAGAGTTCGAGATATATATACATCCCAAACATCTCCACTTCCCGAGGGCACCAGATGAGTGTGGGGTCAGTCTGCATTTTTCGTCAAGCCACTGTCAATGTGAGAGAACTCGTGTCCAGCTTATAAGCCTATACTTGCATAAACCACAAGTGAAGATTAATAATCTTTGGACAACACCCACCAGTGGGACTCGAACCCAGAAAGCACAACTACCTTCCAGTAGCTGCCATAACTAGTATGCTTTAACCCACTACACCATCAGACCCTACAAAAGAAGTAGAGAGTTCGAGATATATATACATCCCAAACATCTCCACTTCCCGAGGGCACCAGATGAGTGTGGGGTCAGTCTGCATTTTTCGTCAAGCCACTGTCAATGTGAGAGAACTCGTGTCCAGCTTATAAGCCTATACTTGCATAAACCACAAGTGAAGATTAATAATCTTTGGACAACACCCACCAGTGGGACTCGAACCCAGAAAGCACAACTACCTTCCAGTAGCTGCCATAACTAGTATGCTTTAACCCACTACACCATCAGACCCTACAAAAGAAGTAAGAGTTCGAGATATATATACATCTCAAACATCTCCACTTCCCGAGGGCACCAGATGAGTGTGGGGTCAGTCTGCATTTTACGTCAAGCCACTGTCAATGTGAGAGAACTCGTGTCCAGCTAATAAGATTATACTTGCATAAACCACAAGTGAAGATTAATAATCTTTGGACAACACCCACCAGTGGGACTCGAACCCAGAAAGCACAACTACCTTCCAGTAGCTGCCATAACTAGTATGCTTTAACCCACTACACCATCAGACCCTACAAAAGAAGTAGAGAGTTCGAGATATATATACATCCCAAACATCTCCACTTCCCGAGGGCACCAGATGAGTGTGGGGTCAGTCTGCATTTTTCGTCAAGCCACTGTCAATGTGAGAGAACTCGTGTCCAGCTTATAAGCCTATACTTGCATAAACCACAAGTGAAGATTAATAATCTTTGGACAACACCCACCAGTGAGACTCGAACCCAGAAAGCACAACTACCTTCCAGTAGCTGCCATAACTAGTATGCTTTAACCCACTACACCATCAGACCCTACAAAAGAAGTAGAGAGTTCGAGATATATATACATCCCAAACATCTCCACTTCCCGAGGGCACCAGATGAGTGTGGGGTCAGTCTGCATTTTTCGTCAAGCCACTGTCAATGTGAGAGAACTCGTGTCCAGCTTATAAGCCTATACTTGCATAAACCACAAGTGAAGATTAATAATCTTTGGACAACACCCACCAGTGGAACTCGAACCCAGAAAGCACAACTACCTTCCAGTAGCTGCCATAACTAGTATGCTTTAACCCACTACACCATCAGACCCTACAAAAGAAGTAGAGAGTTCGAGATATATATACATCCCAAACATCTCCACTTCCCGAGGGCACCAGATGAGTGTGGGGTCAGTCTGCATTTTTCGTCAAGCCACTGTCAATGTGAGAGAACTCGTGTCCAGCTTATAAGCCTATACTTGCATAAACCACAAGTGAAGATTAATAATCTTTGGACAACACCCACCAGTGGGACTCGAACCCAGAAAGCACAACTACCTTCCAGTAGCTGCCATAACTAGTATGCTTTAACCCACTACACCATCAGACCCTACAAAAGAAGTAAAGAGTTCGAGATATATATACATCCCAAACATCTCCACTTCCCGAGGGCACCAGATGAGTGTGGGGTCAGTCTGCATTTTTCGTCAAGCCACTGTCAATGTGAGAGAACTCGTGTCCAGCTTATAAGCCTATACTTGCATAAACCACAAGTGAAGATTAATAATCTTTGGACAACACCCACCAGTGGGACTCGAACCCAGAAAGCACAACTACCTTCCAGTAGCTGCCATAACTAGTATGCTTTAACCCACTACACCATCAGACCCTACAAAAGAAGTAGAGAGTTCGAGATATATATACATCCCAAACATCTCCACTTCCCGAGGGCACCAGATGAGTGTGGGGTCAGTCTGCATTTTTCGTCAAGCCACTGTCAATGTGAGAGAACTCGTGTCCAGCTTATAAGCCTATACTTGCATAAACCACAAGTGAAGATTAATAATCTTTGGACAACACCCACCAGTGGGACTCGAACCCAGAAAGCACAACTACCTTCCAGTAGCTGCCATAACTAGTATGCTTTAACCCACTACACCATCAGACCCTACAAAAGAAGTAGAGAGTTCGAGATATATATACATCCCAAACATCTCCACTTCCCGAGGGCACCAGATGAGTGTGGGGTCAGTCTGCATTTTTCGTCAAGCCACTGTCAATGTGAGAGAACTCGTGTCCAGCTTATAAGCCTATACTTGCATAAACCACAAGTGAAGATTAATAATCTTTGGACAACACCCACCAGTGGGACTCGAACCCAGAAAGCACAACTACCTTCCAGTAGCTGCCATAACTAGTATGCTTTAACCCACTACACCATCAGACCCTACAAAAGAAGTAGAGAGTTCGAGATATATATACATCCCAAACATCTCCACTTCCCGAGGGCACCAGATGAGTGTGGGGTCAGTCTGCATTTTTCGTCAAGCCACTGTCAATGTGAGAGAACTCGTGTCCAGCTTATAAGCCTATACTTGCATAAACCACAAGTGAAGATTAATAATCTTTGGACAACACCCACCAGTGGGACTCGAACCCAGAAAGCACAACTACCTTCCAGTAGCTGCCATAACTAGTATGCTTTAACCCACTACACCATCAGACCCTACAAAAGAAGTAGAGAGTTCGAGATATATATACATCCCAAACATCTCCACTTCCCGAGGGCACCAGATGAGTGTGGGGTCAGTCTGCATTTTTCGTCAAGCCACTGTCAATGTGAGAGAACTCGTGTCCAGCTTATAAGCCTATACTTGCATAAACCACAAGTGAAGATTAATAATCTTTGGACAACACCCACCAGTGAGACTCGAACCCAGAAAGCACAACTACCTTCCAGTAGCTGCCATGAACTAGTATGCTTTAACCCACTACACCATCAGACCCTACAAAAGAAGTAGAGAGTTCGAGATATATATACATCCCAAACATCTCCACTTCCCGAGGGCACCAGATGAGTGTGGGGTCAGTCTGCATTTTTCGTCAAGCCACTGTCAATGTGAGAGAACTCGTGTCCAGCTTATAAGCCTATACTTGCATAAACCACAAGTGAAGATTAATAATCTTTGGACAACACCCACCAGTGGAACTCGAACCCAGAAAGCACAACTACCTTCCAGTAGCTGCCATAACTAGTATGCTTTAACCCACTACACCATCAGACCCTACAAAAGAAGTAGAGAGTTCGAGATATATATACATCCCAAACATCCTCCACTTCCCGAGGGCACCAGATGAGTGTGGGGTCAGTCTGCATTTTTCGTCAAGCCACTGTCAATGTGAGAGAACTCGTGTCCAGCTTATAAGCCTATACTTGCATAAACCACAAGTGAAGATTAATAATCTTTGGACAACACCCACCAGTGGGACTCGAACCCAGAAAGCACAACTACCTTCCAGTAGCTGCCATAACTAGTATGCTTTAACCCACTACACCATCAGACCCTACAAAAGAAGTAGAGAGTTCGAGATATATATACATCCCAAACATCTCCACTTCCCGAGGGCACCAGATGAGTGTGGGGTCAGTCTGCATTTTTCGTCAAGCCACTGTCAATGTGAGAGAACTCGTGTCCAGCTTATAAGCCTATACTTGCATAAACCACAAGTGAAGATTAATAATCTTTGGACAACACCCACCAGTGGGACTCGAACCCAGAAAGCACAACTACCTTCCAGTAGCTGCCATAACTAGTATGCTTTAACCCACTACACCATCAGACCCTACAAAAGAAGTAGAGAGTTCGAGATATATATACATCCCAAACATCTCCACTTCCCGAGGGCACCAGATGAGTGTGGGGTCAGTCTGCATTTTTCGTCAAGCCACTGTCAATGTGAGAGAACTCGTGTCCAGCTTATAAGCCTATACTTGCATAAACCACAAGTGAAGATTAATAATCTTTGGACAACACCCACCAGTGGGACTCGAACCCAGAAAGCACAACTACCTTCCAGTAGCTGCCATAACTAGTATGCTTTAACCCACTACACCATCAGACCCTACAAAAGAAGTAGAGAGTTCGAGATATATATACATCCCAAACATCTCCACTTCCCGAGGGCACCAGATGAGTGTGGGGTCAGTCTGCATTTTTCGTCAAGCCACTGTCAATGTGAGAGAACTCGTGTCCAGCTTATAAGCCTATACTTGCATAAACCACAAGTGAAGATTAATAATCTTTGGACAACACCCACCAGTGGGACTCGAACCCAGAAAGCACAACTACCTTCCAGTAGCTGCCATAACTAGTATGCTTTAACCCACTACACCATCAGACCCTACAAAAGAAGTAGAGAGTTCGAGATATATATACATCCCAAACATCTCCACTTCCCGAGGGCACCAGATGAGTGTGGGGTCAGTCTGCATTTTTCGTCAAGCCACTGTCAATGTGAGAGAACTCGTGTCCAGCTTATAAGCCTATACTTGCATAAACCACAAGTGAAGATTAATAATCTTTGGACAACACCCACCAGTGGGACTCGAACCCAGAAAGCACAACTACCTTCCAGTAGCTGCCATAACTAGTATGCTTTAACCCACTACACCATCAGACCCTACAAAAGAAGTAGAGAGTTCGAGATATATATACATCCCAAACATCTCCACTTCCCGAGGGCACCAGATGAGTGTGGGGTCAGTCTGCATTTTTCGTCAAGCCACTGTCAATGTGAGAGAACTCGTGTCCAGCTTATAAGCCTATACTTGCATAAACCACAAGTGAAGATTAATAATCTTTGGACAACACCCACCAGTGGGACTCGAACCCAGAAAGCACAACTACCTTCCAGTAGCTGCCATAACTAGTATGCTTTAACCCACTACACCATCAGACCCTACAAAAGAAGTAGAGAGTTCGAGATATATATACATCCCAAACATCTCCACTTCCCGAGGGCACCAGATGAGTGTGGGGTCAGTCTGCATTTTTCGTCAAGCCACTGTCAATGTGAGAGAACTCGTGTCCAGCTTATAAGCCTATACTTGCATAAACCACAAGTGAAGATTAATAATCTTTGGACAACACCCACCAGTGGGACTCGAACCCAGAAAGCACAACTACCTTCCAGTAGCTGCCATAACTAGTATGCTTTAACCCACTACACCATCAGACCCTACAAAAGAAGTAGAGAGTTCGAGATATATATACATCCCAAACATCTCCACTTCCCGAGGGCACCAGATGAGTGTGGGGTCAGTCTGCATTTTTCGTCAAGCCACTGTCAATGTGAGAGAACTCGTGTCCAGCTTATAAGCCTATACTTGCATAAACCACAAGTGAAGATTAATAATCTTTGGACAACACCCACCAGTGGGACTCGAACCCAGAAAGCACAACTACCTTCCAGTAGCTGCCATAACTAGTATGCTTTAACCCACTACACCATCAGACCCTACAAAAGAAGTAGAGAGTTCGAGATATATATACATCCCAAACATCTCCACTTCCCGAGGGCACCAGATGAGTGTGGGGTCAGTCTGCATTTTTCGTCAAGCCACTGTCAATGTGAGAGAACTCGTGTCCAGCTTATAAGCCTATACTTGCATAAACCACAAGTGAAGATTAATAATCTTTGGACAACACCCACCAGTGGGACTCGAACCCAGAAAGCACAACTACCTTCCAGTAGCTGCCATAACTAGTATGCTTTAACCCACTACACCATCAGACCCTACAAAAGAAGTAGAGAGTTCGAGATATATATACATCCCAAACATCTCCACTTCCCGAGGGCACCAGATGAGTGTGGGGTCAGTCTGCATTTTTCGTCAAGCCACTGTCAATGTGAGAGAACTCGTGTCCAGCTTATAAGCCTATACTTGCATAAACCACAAGTGAAGATTAATAATCTTTGGACAACACCCACCAGTGGGACTCGAACCCAGAAAGCACAACTACCTTCCAGTAGCTGCCATAACTAGTATGCTTTAACCCACTACACCATCAGACCCTACAAAAGAAGTAGAGAGTTCGAGATATATATACATCCCAAACATCTCCACTTCCCGAGGGCACCAGATGAGTGTGGGGTCAGTCTGCATTTTTCGTCAAGCCACTGTCAATGTGAGAGAACTCGTGTCCAGCTTATAAGCCTATACTTGCATAAACCACAAGTGAAGATTAATAATCTTTGGACAACACCCACCAGTGGGACTCGAACCCAGAAAGCACAACTACCTTCCAGTAGCTGCCATAACTAGTATGCTTTAACCCACTACACCATCAGACCCTACAAAAGAAGTAGAGAGTTCGAGATATATATACATCCCAAACATCTCCACTTCCCGAGGGCACCAGATGAGTGTGGGGTCAGTCTGCATTTTTCGTCAAGCCACTGTCAATGTGAGAGAACTCGTGTCCAGCTTATAAGCCTATACTTGCATAAACCACAAGTGAAGATTAATAATCTTTGGACAACACCCACCAGTGGGACTCGAACCCAGAAAGCACAACTACCTTCCAGTAGCTGCCATAACTAGTATGCTTTAACCCACTACACCATCAGACCCTACAAAAGAAGTAGAGAGTTCGAGATATATATACATCCCAAACATCTCCACTTCCCGAGGGCACCAGATGAGTGTGGGGTCAGTCTGCATTTTTCGTCAAGCCACTGTCAATGTGAGAGAACTCGTGTCCAGCTTATAAGCCTATACTTGCATAAACCACAAGTGAAGATTAATAATCTTTGGACAACACCCACCAGTGGGACTCGAACCCAGAAAGCACAACTACCTTCCAGTAGCTGCCATAACTAGTATGCTTTAACCCACTACACCATCAGACCCTACAAAAGAAGTAGAGAGTTCGAGATATATATACATCCCAAACATCTCCACTTCCCGAGGGCACCAGATGAGTGTGGGGTCAGTCTGCATTTTTCGTCAAGCCACTGTCAATGTGAGAGAACTCGTGTCCAGCTTATAAGCCTATACTTGCATAAACCACAAGTGAAGATTAATAATCTTTGGACAACACCCACCAGTGGGACTCGAACCCAGAAAGCACAACTACCTTCCAGTAGCTGCCATAACTAGTATGCTTTAACCCACTACACCATCAGACCCTACAAAAGAAGTAGAGAGTTCGAGATATATATACATCCCAAACATCTCCACTTCCCGAGGGCACCAGATGAGTGTGGGGTCAGTCTGCATTTTTCGTCAAGCCACTGTCAATGTGAGAGAACTCGTGTCCAGCTTATAAGCCTATACTTGCATAAACCACAAGTGAAGATTAATAATCTTTGGACAACACCCACCAGTGGGACTCGAACCCAGAAAGCACAACTACCTTCCAGTAGCTGCCATAACTAGTATGCTTTAACCCACTACACCATCAGACCCTACAAAAGAAGTAGAGAGTTCGAGATATATATACATCCCAAACATCTCCACTTCCCGAGGGCACCAGATGAGTGTGGGGTCAGTCTGCATTTTTCGTCAAGCCACTGTCAATGTGAGAGAACTCGTGTCCAGCTTATAAGCCTATACTTGCATAAACCACAAGTGAAGATTAATAATCTTTGGACAACACCCACCAGTGGGACTCGAACCCAGAAAGCACAACTACCTTCCAGTAGCTGCCATAACTAGTATGCTTTAACCCACTACACCATCAGACCCTACAAAAGAAGTAGAGAGTTCGAGATATATATACATCCCAAACATCTCCACTTCCCGAGGGCACCAGATGAGTGTGGGGTCAGTCTGCATTTTTCGTCAAGCCACTGTCAATGTGAGAGAACTCGTGTCCAGCTTATAAGCCTATACTTGCATAAACCACAAGTGAAGATTAATAATCTTTGGACAACACCCACCAGTGGGACTCGAACCCAGAAAGCACAACTACCTTCCAGTAGCTGCCATAACTAGTATGCTTTAACCCACTACACCATCAGACCCTACAAAAGAAGTAGAGAGTTCGAGATATATATACATCCCAAACATCTCCACTTCCCGAGGGCACCAGATGAGTGTGGGGTCAGTCTGCATTTTTCGTCAAGCCACTGTCAATGTGAGAGAACTCGTGTCCAGCTTATAAGCCTATACTTGCATAAACCACAAGTGAAGATTAATAATCTTTGGACAACACCCACCAGTGGGACTCGAACCCAGAAAGCACAACTACCTTCCAGTAGCTGCCATAACTAGTATGCTTTAACCCACTACACCATCAGACCCTACAAAAGAAGTAGAGAGTTCGAGATATATATACATCCCAAACATCTCCACTTCCCGAGGGCACCAGATGAGTGTGGGGTCAGTCTGCATTTTTCGTCAAGCCACTGTCAATGTGAGAGAACTCGTGTCCAGCTTATAAGCCTATACTTGCATAAACCACAAGTGAAGATTAATAATCTTTGGACAACACCCACCAGTGGACTCGAACCCAGAAAGCACAACTACCTTCCAGTAGCTGCCATAACTAGTATGCTTTAACCCACTACACCATCAGACCCTACAAAAGAAGTAGAGAGTTCGAGATATATATACATCCCAAACATCTCCACTTCCCGAGGGCACCAGATGAGTGTGGGGTCAGTCTGCATTTTTCGTCAAGCCACTGTCAATGTGAGAGAACTCGTGTCCAGCTTATAAGCCTATACTTGCATAAACCACAAGTGAAGATTAATAATCTTTGGACAACACCCACCAGTGGGACTCGAACCCAGAAAGCACAACTACCTTCCAGTAGCTGCCATAACTAGTATGCTTTAACCCACTACACCATCAGACCCTACAAAAGAAGTAGAGAGTTCGAGATATATATACATCCCAAACATCTCCACTTCCCGAGGGCACCAGATGAGTGTGGGGTCAGTCTGCATTTTTCGTCAAGCCACTGTCAATGTGAGAGAACTCGTGTCCAGCTTATAAGCCTATACTTGCATAAACCACAAGTGAAGATTAATAATCTTTGGACAACACCCACCAGTGGGACTCGAACCCAGAAAGCA
>NW_027190232.1:37500-47698 GCF_040958095.1 Procambarus clarkii | reverse complement strand
CTATGAACTGCTTCGGGCACTATGAACTGCTTCATATACAATTAATTTAAAAAGAAATAAATAGTCTTGGTATGTTACAGAATCCCCCCACTCCTGCCATATGATTGCTTCATTTTTAGTTGAACTACATCTTTTCATTTGATTAAAAATTGAAACAAGATTTGTTTCTTCATGTAAAATGGCGTTTTTTAAAATGTCATGTTTACTGATTGTCCAACAAGATATGAGACCTAAATTATAGTCACTTCCAAAAAATAAAATACAATACTGTTAAACTAAATAGTTGTTGAGAATTTATATTTAATTTAACCATAATATGATTATAATTGTTTAATCCAATGTATGATTGTCCATTATATGGTGGGATAACCAACATAACACGATCATCCTCTCGAAGAATGTACATTGCTGATATATCAGAGTCATTACTTATAATTATGTAACGGGAATTTTTATTTAAAATTTTATTAATAAAACGAAATAGAGTTATTTCACCCTCATTTCGTTGATCAAAAGGTAATGATTCAGTTGATAATAGAAATATGATATTAGGATGTTGAATGTCCATTTTTTTTTTTTTTCAATTGTACATTTTTCTAAGGATAATTTTTCATGGGGAGAAAGAATGGAAAAGGGGTCAGATTTTTGTTGATTGCTACAATTTTTTGTAAAGAGAGACTTTCCATCCATAACAAAGTGTATTATCATATTATTACAAGTTCTTCCCTTATTATTAGTATTAGTATTAGTATTAGTATTATGATCATCATCATCATCGGTGTTATTGTTACTTAGTAAATTCATGAGAATATCACAATAGGCACAAATTATATTACATACTTTTTGGGCTGTAGCATTGATATCAATTGTTCCAACTTGTTTCCCTTTTATGGTATGTGCATGGAAAAAAACTGAACCATAATCCCAATATATTTTAAATGGCTAAGACCTGAAGGAAAGAATTTCTTTAAATATTGATTTAGCTCTTTGTCATTTTGAACAGCTAACATTATCTTGGTATTAGTTAAACATTTGTTGAAGAAATGAAGACCCATAATATTGTATAAAAAATAAGCTTTTGTAAGTTCTTATATAATAGTTGAGATAAAAATATATAAATTTTTAAATTAATGCTTCATTTCCAGAATCATCGGGTGAATGAAATAATAACCACCTCCAGAAGAAACATGTGAAAATGGACAAATTTAAAAAAAATTTGTTTTGAAGAAGTCTTCTAAAGTACAAAATCTAGAGCCCCGGAAAAGTGTAACCAACTTAAGAAGGACAGGAGGCCCCATTGAAGACCGACAGACGGCCCAAGAAGACAGGAAGAAGTCTTCTAAAGAACAAAATCTAGAGCCCGGAGAAGTGTAACCAACTTAAGAAGGACAGGAGGCCCCATTGAAGACCGACAGACGGCCCAAGAAGACGGGAAGAAGTCTTCTAAAGTACAAAATCTAGAGCCCCGGAAAAGTGTAACCAACTTAAGAAGGACAGAAGGCCCCATTGAAGACCGACAGACGTCCCAAGAAGACGGGAAGAAGTCTTCTAAAGAACAAAATCTAGAGCCCCGGAAAAGTGTAACCAACTTAAAAAGAAAAGGAGGCCCCATTGAAGACCGACAGACGTCCCAAGAAGGTGGGAAGAAGCGAAAACGGACGTTTTCTAAAGAACAAAATCAAGAGGTAAATGAAGAAGCTAAACCAAAATCTGGAAATTTTATAGAAAAGATTAATCCCCAAAATATCCAAGTAAAAGAAAAATATATTGGGTGTTGTTGTTTACATGATAAAGTTATATCAAGACAATTTGCTATTGTAGATGGAAGAATTAATATCCTAAATAAGAGGTTGAATTTTATAAATGAAAGATTGAATATTGTTATGGAAAGTAATAGAGAACAAAACATTAAGAATATAAATACATTATTGAATAATATATATGAGAAATTGTATATTTTGGAAAGAGAAAAAGAATTAAGGATCCTAAATATTATATGGGATAATTAATTTATATGAGAAATTGGATATTTTGAAAGTCATAGAGATTTACATTATTAGATGGGTAGTAGTATATAGTATAAAAGAAGTATGTATATGAACCATTAACACAAAGAGGAGCTGAAGAATAAGTAACAAAAATGGTTGAAATATATGAAATAATACCTAATTCTGAAATAGATAATTTTACTTCTATGTTTCTTACACCAGAATTAAAGGATAGATTTATGAACAAATATTCTTCAATGATCAATTTTGATATGTGTATTAGAGATATGGTATGGGAGTTATGTGCTACCCCACTTATTCCAACTTATGTCCAAAAAGAAATTGAAGATTTGTTGTTAACAAAAGCCATTAAAGAAAAATATATAAATAATACTGATTTAAAATTTATTCTTCGTATATAAAGACCAAACAATTGAAACGGATAAAAAAGTTTATATTAAGGTTGAGGAATTTACCCATTTTTTATGGAATAAAGTCAAAATTCAAATAGATTTTGAAATGATAAGTTACCAACGACATCTTGTTACGGCCCTCTCGGGACGCAACGGGGTCCTTACTCTGATGTTAGAGGAAGATATAATGTATCCGTTCCCAAGCCAGTAGTGGCTATCAAGGGATGAGATCCGTGACGCAAGTAACTTAAAGGGAGTAGGGAAAGAAAGCTAAGAACTTTATATTATAATTATTACCATCACCGTTTAAATATATAAAATAAATGAGTGCACAAGGGGGAGGGGTATTAACACTTAGACAAGGGGATTATTCACAAATTAGTCTTCTGCTGAAGACTCTGGATCCAGAAGCTAGGTGCTGAGTCCTCGGTGCTTTCTTCGTGGCCACACAACGAATTATCCAAAGAAGTTGAGCCTACCCTGGCCACAGGTCAGCCAAAACACAGGTCCACTGGGGCACCGTCGTGGAGGCCGTCAACCACACGTCCAGCTGGTCTGCTGGCAGGTTCTGAGCCACCAAGGCTGGTACGGCCACTCCACGAACGATATAAGGGATACGCCCTAGACAGGAGTCTCGTGTGATATCACAAATCACCCTCCTGTCCTCAATACCCCAGTGGATGATCGTCTCCAACAGTCGGTCCCGGGTAAATCCTCTTACTGCCACTCCACTGGCAGGCTAACACACCACAGTGTTCTTCCGGGGGGACAACTTCACAACAGCTGCAGCAACGTTCAAGGTATGGAGACTGGCTGCCTCGGGTAGACTGACCCCACTTCCATCCCAGCAGTCTCAGGTCGGCTCTGTAAGCAGACACGTCATCAATAACTGGGACACTAAAACACCTCACTTACAGGCTCGGGCACAAACACCTGACGTATCCAGTCCATAGATGGCGCTGTCGTCGGAGCACCACCTCACCAGAGGTCAGTGGCGGCTGTGTTGTGAGCTGCACAGGACTGGAAACTGGCCCTTGTGGCTGGTACACCTTGTCCTCACCAGGTGTCGTCGTCCGTTTGGCGGGGGTTTCGGGAGCTGACCCACAGATGGCGTGGTCGTTACTGCTCCACGTTCGGACGCTGGATCCGGGTTCGTAACACTCCCCACCAAAAAGAATTTGGTTTGGGGTTTCTATAAAAGAAACACAAACCAAATTAGTACGAAGACACAACTCCAATGGACTTACTTATTCTAAGAACTGGAATGGCGAGGCTTGTCTTGTCCACAGAACTGTCCTGCTGGACAATTCCGGCACATTGGGAACTTGCAGATAGAAGGACGGTGATCTGTCTGAAGTACTTCTCCACACCTCCACCGAGATGTTAATCTGGAGCATAATCTCACACCTCTCGAGTAAGGATCGGTGTAGACACGATCTGGGGCGACTCGACACTTCCCTGTGTCGTGGCACCGATGATGGCTGATCCCAGACGGTATTTCTAGTACCGGTCCGATGGTCCTTCAGGGAGACAGGAACCTGGAATACAGGAGTCTGATAATTCAGAGTGATAGCGACAGTGGGCAAGTCAGTACTTACTGCATACTCCTCTACTAGGCTTACACCTAGTTTCCACAGGGCTACTCGTACGTCGCAGATGGCATTCGCTCTGCCACCGTCAGGTCGACCAACGTTCCGTATAATGCTGTTTTGAGGCTCAGCTATCACGCGGGGGGTGTCATACCTGCCGGAACAGTCACTCATATTATCATATGTCGTACCTCCTGTATCAACCATCACCTTCCAGGTCCCTTCTTTAACTGCAACACTTGCAGTGCAAATCTCTAATCCCAGGGACCTCTTCACTATGTTCATGGGAGCAATCATCCTTCGGGTCGTCCACTGATCCTTACTGAGAACACAGAGAACACATACGAGAATCAAAAATACCGCTAAGAAACATTTGGTTACCTGAGGAATAAGCTTCCTGAGCCTGTCATGTCCATAACCGGCTATATCCACTAGCCTGGTTTGGACCAAAGAGGGCACTAGAACTTTCGAACACACCTCACATACCTCTGACGTCTGGGGAATCTCTGGCTGGTTCACTACACGCTGTAACTTGCCATACCGCAAGCACACCTCAGCCTTCGCTCCAGACTCGTTGGTATCCGTGGGTGTCTTCACACAAGGCCTCTCTTCTAGCTCAGGTACTTCTGCCATCGTAACCTCATGTTCCTTGTCGAGAGAAGAATCAGGAGACACTGCTAGATAACTGTCGATCTGCAGGGGAGAGGACAAATTAGACATGTTCAAATCCGGGTCTGTCTTTACCTGGACATTACCATTGCCTGTTACCTCAGACCGTGCTGTTCCGGTAGACTCGTCCGCTAACCTTGGGATGATTGGTGCTCCAATCGGTCACCAAGTCGTTGGCTAGTACCACGTCAATCCCAGCCACAGGGAGGGTATCGACTACTGCCAACGCACATGTGCCGCTGAAATAAGGCGAGTCGAGATGTACTGGCACTAAGGGGGCGATGTACTGCGTCCTTGGAAACCCAACCAGGACAACCTCTTGTCTCCCGTCCACACTTACTCCCTCGGGTACCGAGCTCTTCACGATCAGGGACTGGGCTGCTCCACTATCTCTGAGCACTACAACTGATCTACCAGTATGATCACTCGTTACATACCCGGTTGAAGTGTGCGGGGGGCCAACAAACTTGGTCCTTCCTGCGTCGTCGTAGACTGGTTTCCTGCTGGTGGTGTAACACAGCTCATCATCATCACCTCCCTTACGTGCGCTGCCACCTCTTCTGCCTCGACACCTAGCAGCTACATGCCCTTTCTGCCCACAAGTCCAGCACACCAGTATTCCTCCTCGGGCTCCGGTGTTTCGGACTGCTAGGACTTGTTCTTCGGGGGCTACCTGGGGGCGTCTTCTTAGCACTTTGTGGGACGGGTCTTTCTTCTTCTTCGTCGTGAGGTCTGTCAAACCGGCGCTGGTAATTCCTCGGGACGTACTTAGCAGACGGCCTATGAGTCAGGATAACTCTTCAGCCATGGTGGCTGCTGCACTCAAGGTCTCCACCTGCTGTTCCTCTAAGTACGTCTTGAGGTCTCCAGACAAACAATCCTTGAAGTCCTCGAGCAGAATCAGCTGCTCGAGGTCTTCCCTGGTCTCTCACCTTCCGAGAGGCACACCATTCCTGGAAAAGTCGCTCCTTGATCGTGGCGAATTCGGTGAACGTGTGCTCTGAGGTCTTCTTCAGGTTTCTGAACTTTTGCCTGTAAGCCTCAGGTACCAATTGGTACGCCATGAGCACAACCTTCTTCACCTTGTCGTAATCGCAGGAGTCGTCAAGGGATAACGTGGAGTAAGCGATTTGGGCCTTCCCAGTCAAGACTGACTATCATGATGGCCCAATTCTCCCTTGGCCACTCCAAAGAGGCAGCGACTTTCTCGAAGGCTGCAAAGAACTTTGACACTTCCTTCTCATGGAATTTGGGGACCATTTTGATGTTTCTTACCGGATCGAAGCTACGGGTGTCCGTTGCTTGCCCCCGACCACCGCCTAATCGCAAAACTTCTAGTTCATGTTGTCTCTCTCTTTCCTCTCTGTCTCGTCGTTCTTGTCTGTCTCGTTCTTCTCTTTCTCGCTCTCGCTCTTCTCTCTTTCGCTCTCGTTCTTCTCTCTCTCGTCTCTCTTCTCTTTCTCGTTCTTCTCTTTCTCTTTCTCGTTCTTCTCTCTCTCGCTTCTCTTTTCTTTCTCGTTCTTCTCTTCTTTCTTCTCTTTCTAATTCTAAACGCCTCATCGCCAATTCTTTTTCTTTCATCTCCATTTCTTTATCTTTTAATTCTCGTTCTATTTCTAACTTCTTCCATTCAATTTCTCGATTAATTTCTAGGGCACGCATCTTGACTGTTAGGAAGCTGATATTAAGCTCACCTGCATCACTGTCAACGTCACTGCCCTTATCTTCCTTTTCCGTGGAAGCTATGTCTGCACTTTCCTTTGTACTAGGAGTCTCGCCTTCCTGTTTCTCTTCTGCCTTCAGGTGCCGGTGTACCTTGGACAAGATCTCCACACGGGAATCACTGGCACGGATCTTGATCTCCAGGTAGGCGCTCACTAGTACAAGCTCTGGTTTGCTCAGATATTTTAATCTGGCAAGACAATCCTCTCTGTTCAGAAAAGCCTGAACCTCGTCCAGTTCATCGATGGTAGCTTTTTCTGCCATTGTCACAGATGGAACACTTAGCACTTAACACACTGCTTACACGTTAGCACTTAACGCACCGAGCACTGTTCTACGCCAATATTGCACTTTATCGCACCAAACACTGCACTTGCCAATATTGCACGTAATCACTTCGGGCACCGCACTACCCAATATTGCACTGAATCCAAGCGAACACTTCGCTCTACAATATAGCACTGAATCACTGAGCACCGCACTAGTCAATATTGCACTGAATCCAAGCGAACACTTCGCTCTACAATATTGCACTGAATCACTGAGCACCGCACTAGTCAATATTGCACTTAATCGCTTAATCACAGCGAGCACCGACACTGCACAATATTGCACTTAGTCACTCTTGAGCACCGCACAGGATGTATAACGTCACAATCGTCACACAGGGGGAATTATTTACAGGGATTACGCCACTTCACCACCCCTGTCAAACATACTTAACAAGGGGACGGATCCCGCTGGGGATGCCAATTATGTTACGGCCCTCTCGGGACGCAACGGGGTCCTTACTCTGATGTTGTTAGAGGAAGATATAATGTATCCGTTCCCAAGCCAGTAGTGGCTATCAAGGGATGAGATCCGTGACGCAAGTAACTTAAAGGGAGTAGGGAAAGAAAGCTAAGAACTTTATATTATAATTATTACCATCACCGTTTAAATATATAAAATAAATGAGTGCACAAGGGGGAGGGGTATTAACACTAGACAAGGGGATTATTCACAAATTAGTCTTCTGCTGAAGACTCTGGATCCAGAAGCTAGGTGCTGAGTCCTCGGTGCTTTCTTCGTGGCCACACAACGAATTATCCAAAGAAGTTGAGCCTACCCTGGCCACAGGTCAGCCAAAACACAGGTCCACTGGGGGCACCGTCGTGGAGGCCGTCAACCACACGTCCAGCTGGTCTGCTGGCAGGTTCTGAGCCACCAAGGCTGGTACGGCCACTCCACGAACGATATAAGGGATACGCCCTAGACAGGAGTCTCGTGTGATATCACAAATCACCCTCCTGTCCTCAATACCCCAGTGGATGATCATCTCCAACAGTCGGTCCTGGGTAAATCCTCTTATTGCCACTCCAATGGGAGGCTAACACACCACAGTGTTCTTCCGGGGGGACGACTTCACAACAGCTGCAGCAACGTTCAAGGTATGGAGACTGGCTGCCTCGGGTAGACTGACCCCACTTCCATCCCAGCAGTCTCAGGTCGGCTCTGTAAGCAGACACGTCATCAATAACTGGGACACTAAAACACCTCACTTACAGGCTCGGGCACAAACACCTGACGTATCCAGTCCATAGATGGCGCTGTCGTCGGAGCACCACCTCACCAGAGGTCAGTGGCGGCTGTGTTGTGAGCTGCACAGGACTGGAAACTGGCCCTTGTTTCTGGTACACCTTGTCCTCACCAGGTGTCGTCGTCCGTTTGGCAGGGGTTTCGGGAGCTGACCCACAGATGGCGTGGTCGTTACTGCTCCACGTTCGGACGCTGGATCCGGGTTCGTAACACATCTATGCCAAGAAATTTATCAAAAGATGAGTAACGAACTAGATTATTTTTTCTTACACCCCAATATTATTGGTGCATATGAATTAAATAAATTATCACTTGTAGCATCTTTAGCTTACACACTACAGAATCTACATAAAATGTCTTGGCATGCATCCAGTTTTCAATTTATAAACGACCACAAAAAAGAGATTAAGTATTATCCTCAAATTGTAAATGGTATTAAACAAGAAATGTCAAATTCTTGGCTTTATATGAGTTTACTTAATGAGATGGTATATAAATGTAACCATAAATATAATGGTCAAATAAATGTTGTTTCCCTTAGAAATTTAGCCAAGTTCTCTAAAAAAACACTTGCTAATTATACAGAAGAAAAAATAATTATTTTGAAAATAGTTAAAGATATTAAAAAACAAACAATGTCAGAGTGTTCATGGTTTTGTTTAGGGTTACTTGATTCATTATGTATGTAGTTAGTTATATGTTCTATTTTTAGCCCATTTTGTAATTGTTATAAATATAACATAATAAAATATATAGCTGTTTTATTTGTTATTTTGTTACCTAAAGATCAGAAATATAAAAAAAAAATATTAAAAAAATAGAGAATGTTTATATGTCAAAAAGAAGTTAATTCCTTAAAAGAATGTGCTTTCAGTTATATGCCTTTTTCCTATGAAAGTTGGTCGTGGAGTATCAATAATTCCTCAGAGAATAATTCAAAATTTGATGAATATTATTATCTTCCACTACATGACAATAAAGGATTTTATCAAATTGTTACCATGTTTCTCAAATATTGTAGCCAAATATATAATTCACTCTCTAATGATAAAAACCATAATCATAATGAATATATAGCAGGAAGATGCCGACTACGCCAATTACCAGGACTCTTGCTCTTAGGTTATGATACTTTCCAAAGAAAGAAAGGTATAGTATCTTTCTCATTTTTCACCAGTGATTTGCCATGCTCTTGGGTTATTCCAACCTCGATTTCTAATTTTTCTGAAATTGTTACCAATCCAGGTTGGATTGCAACTACAATGCTAAAACCTAAAATACCACCTGTTTTTAATTTACCCCACCCTATTAGTATCTTCAGTCTTGCTGACAGTGGTTTAGTAGTAGCTTATCATTGGTCATCTATTCTCTTTTTGCTCTTAGAACCCATATTGGTGATACCTTCTTCTCAGCTTCAATCTAAAAATCTAAAGGGTAAGTGGGATCCACATCAATTAGTAAATAAAAGTAAAAAATATCTTAATGATAAAGAAGCAAGTTTAAAACTTCTCGGTTCTCATTATATCATTCAATATTTTCCCAAGTCTCATCTTAATGAAAATACATTTTCTATTGCAGTCTTTTACTCAAAGCATTTACCGATCAACCAAGAACTACAACACGATTCATTTCAACCCTCAGATTTTATGAAATCCCTCATTTGGGGTATTTCTCTTCTACAACTGAGTCAAGAAAGTCTGAAATAAATAAAGGCAACAAGTTCTTATTCCTCTCTACCACATCCTCCTCCTCCTCCTCCTCCTCCTCCTTATTCAATCATAAAACTGCAAAGTAGTGATGGTGATATTTTTGAAGTAGAATATGATATTATCAGACAGAGTGGTGTTATAAAAAACATTTTAAATGATTTGAGTGATGATACCAATGATGAAGCTATTCCTCTTCCAAATGTAAACACTATTATTTAAAAAAAATAATTGAATGGTGTGGTTACCATCACGATAATAATGATAGTTCTATAATGTCATTTTCAAAATGGGATTTTGATTTTTTTGAACAAGATACATTGTTGCCAATAATTTTGGCAGCTGATTACTTAAATATTAAAGATCTAACTGACAAAGGAATCAAAATGTTTGCCAATATTATTAAAAAATTGACAGTAGAAGAAATCAGAGAAATATTTCATATAACTAACGATTTGACACCTGAAGAAGAAGAAGAAATTATTAAAGAAACTAACTGGTGTAAATTTATATAATTATAAGACCAGAAAGGA